>NC_043711.1:94664451-94681273 GCF_006229205.1 Suricata suricatta | reverse complement strand
GGGGGGAAGACAGGTGGTGGTGATGGTGGAGGGCACTTGAGGGGAAGAGCACTGGGTGTTGTATGGAAAACAATTTGACAATAAAATATTATGGAAAAAAATAAATAAAAATCATTAAAAATTAAAAAAAAAGTTTGGCTCTGAGAAGGGAAGAAAGAACATGGGATGGAGCTAGAAATACAATGAGATTGAGACATTTGTTTGTTTGGATTTTCTTTTTTAGATAAGAAAGGCTTGAGAATGCTTAAATAAAAATTGGGAGAATCTAGTTGTGAGCTAAAGCTTGGATATCCAGAAGAGAAAATGAATCCTTAGGAGTGTAAGGTTTATATGAAGGAGAGGAGGAGATAAGGATTGTTTGGGAAAGGAGAGACACCAACCACTCCTATGGCAACAGGAAGAAGATTGGTTCAGATGTAGGTGGGTTATTGTTTTTGTTTCGGGAAGATAAGTGAATTTTTCAAATAGATAGTGACAGGAGAGCCTGGGTGGCTCAGTTGGTTAAGCATCCAACTTCGGCTCAAGTCATGGTCTCATGATCCGGGGTGGGCTCGGTGCTGACACCTCAGAGCCTGGAGCCTGCTTTGGATTCTGTACCCTTTCTCTTTCTGCCCCTCCCCTGCTTGTGCCTTATCTCTGTCTCTCAAAAATAAATGTAAAAGAACATTAAACAAGTTAAAAAAAATAGACACTGACAAAGCAGATAGCTGGAATTCTGATCAACAGGTACAATCAAAATACAGATGGTCAAGGGAGTTTAGGGTATTGGAAAGAGTGTTCTTGAAATGATGGACCATAACACTTTGCTGAACATAGGAAAATATGAAAGATGGAGAAAGCCGATGGAAGGGGAGAACCTAGATGGGTAAACAGATTGGAGTTTGATTAGCTAGAAAAATAGTCTTAGTAAGTCATAGAACACAGAAATTGGAAGTGTTGTGGCTAGAATGTAGAATGATATTTTGGATACATTTCCTTTTGATGTCAAGACCCCATATATAGTCATAAGGAGGGATGACTGAGGTAGGATGGAGGAGAAGGTCACAGAAAAAGAGAAAGTCCTACAACTCAATGACCAGGATTGGCTGTTTTGTATAAATGTTGAGGACACCAGGATGATAAGTAGAGGAGAATATGCTAAAATGTGGTGTATAGGAGTACCTGACGGTGCGGAGCCTGCTTGGGATTCTCTCTCTCCTTTTCTCTCTGCCCCTCCCCTACTCTGGATATGCTCATGTGCACTCTCTTTCTCTCCCTCCCTCTCTCTCTCTTTCAAAGTAAATAAACATTTACAAAAATAAACAAATGGGGTGCTTGGGTGGCTCAGTCAGTTAAGCATCAGACTTCGGTTCAGGTCATGATCTCATGGTTTGTGAGATCAAGCCCCAAGTTGGGCTCTGCACTGACAGCACTGAGCCTGCTTGAGATTCTCTCCTTTCCCTCTCTCTCTGCCCCTCCCTCATTCTCTCTCTTTCTCTCTCAAAATAAATAAATAAACATTAAAAAAAAAGGAATGAAGTACTAATTCATTCTACAATGTGGATAAACCTTGAAAACATTATGTTACATGGGGAAAGTCAAACATTAAAGGTCATCTATTATATGATTCCATTTGAATGGAATATCCGGGTAAATCCATAGAAACAAAAAGCAGATTGATAGCCTCCAGAGTTTTGTGGGAGGAAGGAGGAATGGGGAGCAACTACTTAATGGATATAAGATTTCCTTTTGGAATGATGAAAATATTTTGGAACTACATAGAGGTGGTGGTAGCTCAACACTGGGAAATGACTAAATGCCACTAAATTGTTCACTGTAAAATGGTTAATTTTATGTTATATGTATTTCACCTCAATTTTAATAAAAAGACAAAATTAAGTGGAAGAGTTTTAGTATCAGGAATGATAGAGAAATCATTTATCAAGATACAGCATTTATCCGACTTCGGCTCAGGTCAGATCTCATGTTCGTGGGTTCAAGCCCCGCATCAGGCTCTGTGCTGACAGCTGGCTCAGAGCCTGGAGCCTGTTTCGGATTCTGTGTCTCCTTCTCTCTCTGCCCCTCCCCCTCTCATGCTCTGTCTCTCTCTGTATCAAAAATAAATAAAACACTAAAAAAAATTAAAAAAAAGATACAGCATTTAAAAATATTTATTTTTATTATTTTTAAACATTTATTTATTTTGAGAGTGAGAGAGAGAGAGAGAGAGAGAGAGAGAACACAAGTAGGGAGGGGCACAGAGAGAGGGAGAGAGAGAATCCCAAGCAGGCTCTGTGCTGTTATTGCAGAGCCTGATGTGGGGCTCAGTCTCAAAAACTGTGAGATCATGACCTGAACTGAAATCAAGAGTCAGACGTTTAACCAACTAAGCCATCCAGGTGCCCCAATACAGCAAATTTTTTTAACTGAGGAAAGCAATACATGATTATGTAAGTGTGTTCTTACTGTATAGAGTAATTCAAACACAGCACAAAGTGTAAGTGCCAAATTTCTTTCCTGCTATGTAAATACAATCTATGTTATGAAAACAATTTTGTAGTTTTTGACACCTGTAGAGTTTGAAAACCTAGGGATAAAGGCATTTTTCTCTACCACCATCAAGAAGAAAAAGAGAAAGAGTAGATAGAAGATGAAGAAGGAGATGGGGGCACCTGGCCGTCTCAGTCAGCAGAGCATTCAACTCTTGATCTCGAGGTCATGAGTTCAAGCCCAACATAGGGTGTAGAGATTACTTAAATAAAATAAAATTTTTATTTTATTTTTTAAAGATTTTTTTAATGTTTATTTATTATTGAAACAGAAACAGAGCATGAGTGGGAAAGGGGCAGAGAGAGAGAGAGACACAGAATCTGAATCAGGCTCTAGGCTCTGAGCTGTCAGCACAGAGCCCAATGAGGGGCTCGAACCTATGAACCATGAGATCATGACTTGAGCTGAAGTCGGATGCTTAACCGACTGAGCCATCCAGGTGGCCCATATAAAAAAAAAAAATTTTAACATTTATTTATTTTTAAGAGGCAGAGAGACAGTGTGATCAGGGGAGGGGCAGAGAGAGAAGGAGACACAGAATCCGAAGCAGGCTCCAGGCTCTGAGCGAGCTGTCAGCACAGAGCCTGACATGGGGCTCAAACCCACAAACCGTGAGATCTGACCCGAGCTGAAGTTGGACGCTTAACTGACTGAGCCACCCAGGTGCCCCTAAAATAAAAAATTTTAAGAAGAAGGATGAGAGACAGCAGACAGAGAAAGTGAGGGAGTAAGGCAAGAAAAATTGCTTTTCCAACTAAATGTAAACAGATTCCCTCCCCAGCTGGTATAAGACAGAAAAACTGTGTTCTGAAAGACAATGATTTCTAGCCTAGAATGATACCCAGCTAAATTATCCATGATGTGTGAAGGTAGAATAAAGACATTGACAAATAAGCAAGGTCTCAAAAATTTCTTTTCTAGGCCCCTATCTCTGAAAGTGAGTGGAGCATAAGAGAGAAAACCATGAAAAAGGAACTCATGGAATCCAAGAAACAGAAGATCCAGCCCAGGAAAGAGGCAAGAGCAAATGCCTGTGCCACGGCTGCCCAGCAGACCTGAGAGAAGTCAGTTCCAAACAGAGCAGGAGAACAGAGAACAGCAAGGTAGGGGAATGTCTCCAAGAAAAAAAATAAATAAAAAGAAATAGGTAGATTATCTGATGTGTTTGAATCGCTTGAGAGAAAATTTCAGTTTCTGTCCAAGATTTTGTGGATCAATTGGTGATAAATACACAGAAAGTGAAGTGTAGCCAACTTGTTGTACAGATGGGAACTGTGGGTGTAGGAAGGAAAACAGTTTATTCTTGGAATCGTTCTTCCCCCATGCCCTTGAAGGAAGGCTAGGGCAAGTCTCATGGCTTTTTTAGTCAGTCACTCTCAGGTAATAAAATTCTCTCAGTCACGGAAAACCTCCAAACACCCTCAGTTCAGTAACTTAAAAGTCCATTCTCATGCACTAAGCTGAACCATATGAAATTGCCGTTTTTGTGAGTCAAAATGGCTGAACGTTGGCAGTTTCATTTGATTCACTCTAATAAGAGTCAAAATTTTCAAATTAGTTTAAAATAAAATCATCTCAGGGCCCCTGGGTGGCTCAGTCCGTTAAGCGTCCAACACTTGGTTTCATCTCAGGTCACAGTCTCACAGTTCATGCTTTCGAGCCCCCACGTTGAGCTCTCATTGACCTGGGGGAGCCTGCTTGGGATTCTCTCTCTCTCCCTCTCTCTCTGCCCTACCTCCACTTACACATGCACGTGCTGTCAAAATAAATAAATAAAATAAACTTAATAAAATAAAATAAAATAAAATAAAATAATCTCTCCCTCTGCCACATAGGCCTGCTTTGGACTGGCCGCCTGAGGTAAGAAAGGGAGGCCTGCTGGCTTCTCTGTTTCCCCGAGAAGTCTTCCACCATCCTCCTCCACCAAGAGACCGGCTCTGGTGCCTCCAGGTGGAAGGGGGCTGTGGAGGCAGGAGGGAAGAATCCAGGTGGCACTCTCTGACGTTGGCAGAGATTCCTCTCCCAGGGTGCTTTTGGCTTGTGTGGTTCTTCCAAGATGCTCCTCCATCCCCCAGCCCTGAGCTCTGCTCCATGGCTGGGGCCTCACTCAACGAGAAGACCCCTGGATTTTATGACCAATTATAATTCTGTCCTCAGCCCCCAGGCATTTGGCCTCCTTTGCCTCACACCTTGGGGCCAACCTCTTAGGCCAGATCCAAGATAGTGTTTCCCCAGCACGGCCCCGTCTGGTCCTCAGGATACTGTCCTGCACCTGAAACAGCACCTCTGCTTCTGCCACTGTCAGAGCTGCTAGCAGCTACGGTCCCTTTCATTTATACTTCTCAGGTGTGAGTCCACCACCACCTACTGTGTCACCTGAGGTTCAGGAGACACATTGGGCTCATGAGGAGGTCTGACTGAAGTGCCTTTTTTAAAGCTCAAGGTGAAGGAAAAACATCCTTTTCCCACCAACAGGCAGAGGTGTACTCACAGCTCATCGACACTCTCCAAACATTTTCTTTGATCCTGGCAAATTTCAACCTCAGCCCTTCATGCTCTTGAATGGGTAGGGGACCAAAGATGATAAAATCAGGGTTTTTAAATTTTAATTTAATAGACTTTATTTTTTTAGGGCAGTTTTAGGTTCACAGCAAAATTAGAATAGAGCAGAAGGGACAGAAAATTCTCAGGTACCCCCTAGCCCCCACACATGCACTGCCTCCTCCACTATCAACATCCTCCACCACAGGGTACATTTGTTACAGTCCATGAACCTACCTCGACACATCGTTATCACCCAAGTCCAGAGTTTCCATTAGGGCTCACTGTTGGTGTTGTACATTCTGTGGGTTTGGACAAAGGTATAATGACATATATCCCCATTATAGTATCATGTAGAGTAGTTTCATTGCTCCAAAACTCCTCTGTGCTCCACCTTTTCATCCCTCCACCTAAAACCCTGGGGGTCACTGATCTTTAATTGTCTCCATAGTTTTGCCCTTTCTGGAATGTCATACAGTTGGAATTGCACATTATTTAGCCTTCTTAGATTTTTTTCCCCACTTAGTAATGTGCATTTGAGTTTCTTCCAGTATTTTCATGGCTTGATCACTCATTTCTTTTTAGTGCTGAATAATATTCCATCTGCTGGATGTAGAAGAGCTTATTTATCCATTAACCTACTGAAGGATGTGTTAGTTGCTTCCAGGTTTTGGCAATTATGAATAAAGCTACTATAACCAGCTTTTAGTCACCTCTTTTATAAGTCCTGCCCAGGCAGACTTACACTGGAACAGGGAAGCATCAGCTGAAACTGAGACTGAAATAGTTTCCTGTCTACATCCTGTTATACAAGGAAATGAAACACCAAGGCAATTTATAACTTCAGGGGAAAAGTTGTACAGGCATCATAATAGTTATCCAAGTAATCATAATACTCTGCACGGCTTAGAGGTGACTACCACTTATACATAGTCTTAATAATATAAATATTAAATATTGATTGAGTCAATAATTATGGTAGAAAGATATTGGAACAATGGAGAAGGGGAGATTTTTGTGTTGGAGAGGGTAGGAACAAGACTGAGAGAACTGAATTCTTATGTTCCATGAGAACCAACAGATCAAAATGGGAGAACCAAGAAATACCTCTATAGACATATCATTTAGAATTATGAAGGAAGTGGGGCCCCTGATGGCTTAGTTGGCTAAGCTTCTGACTCTTGGTTTCAGTTTAGGCACGACTTCATGATTTCATGAGTTTGAGCCCCACATTGGGCTCTGTGCTGTCAGCCCAATGTGGGGCTCAAACACAGCTGGAATTCTCTTTCTCTCCCTCTCTCTCAGCCCCTTCCCCACTCAGGCTGTCTCTCTCTTTCTCAAAATAAATAAATAAACTTAAAAACAAAAAGAAATGAAGGAAGAAGGGCGCCTGGCTGGCTCCTTCAGAAGAACATGTGACTCTTGATCTTAAGGTCATGCGTTGAAGCCCCACATTGGGCATACAGATTACTAAAAAGTAATAAAATACTAAAAAAAAAAAAGAAATATGAAGAAAGATACCTGAAGAAAAGTGTTGAAAGTGAGTAGATGGGGGTATTGATTTTCATGATAAGCTTCTTAAAACTGTTTGTCTCTTTTAACTATGGGTACATATAACTTTAAGAAGCTTAATTTTTAAAACTACGTAGTAAAACATAAAAATTATCTAGCGACTAGATATAACTTGAATATAACAAGAGCACTTGCCCCTGCCCTTAATGAGAAATAATTTGCATAAAGCCAAAAGCTATTTCATTTGACTGAAAAGCTTTCTAATGTTCCAGGGAAAATAACTCCCTGTAGCCTTCTGTCTCCAGTATGAGGAGAAAACATACCCTCCTATTTCCAAATAACCTTGAAATAAGCAATGGATTCTCCTGAAAGATCAATTTAAACTTATATCATGAGGAATATATTTTTCCCACTGGCTTAGCTAGTATTATTATTATTTTTTTAATTGTAATGTTTATTTATTTTGAGAGAGAGAGAGAGTGTGTGTGCATGTATGAGCCAGAGAGGCAGACAGAGTCTGAAGCAGGCTCCAGGTTCTGAGTTGTCACCACAGAGCCCCATGTGGGGCTCAAACCCATGAACCATGAGATCGTAACCTGAGCCGAAATCGGATGATTAACTGACTGAGCCACTAAGGCACCCCAGCTGGAGTTAAATTTGAGAGATAACCAGGCCAGCGAAGCCAACAGGAGTACCTTGTTGACCTGGACCCAATTCATAATCACTACTCTCACTGCATCCTAGGCCCATAGCGTCCCTATACAAAGTCCTGTTAAGATTTTTTTAGGACAGTAGGTGAGAGAAAAAGACCAGTAGAGGAAAACAGAGATCTATTCTTTATGTAATCTCTGTGAGGCAAGGCCTGTCTGTCTTGTTCATCTCAGTATTCTCAGTGCCTGGCACGTAATTAATGCTCAGTAAATATCTAAGTATCTATAGAATAAATAAATTGAGTTACCGTAACTCCTCATTTTCTCAAGGTCTGTGAACATTAGAATAAAGTTATCATAAATTAGTTCATAGATATATTAAAAAATTAATATATAAGATATCTCTTAGGAAAGGGTACTTTGGTATTTTGGGAAACAGTCAATTACAAATATAGGAAAAGTAAAATCTACAAATTGTGTGGGGAGATAGGCAAGAATGCTGGTAGTGGCAGTGTTCACAACAGCAAGACCTGGCCCGAACCTAAGTGTGCGTCAACAGAAAACTGGGGAAGTACAAGGCAATACACCCATATGATGGTATAACTTCTATGTTTTACTACTTTTTCTAGTTTAAGGTAGAGATTAGATTACTACTGATTTGAGACTTTTTTTTCCTTTCCTTTTTTTTTTTTTTTTTAAAGCTTATTGTTTATTTTGAGAGAGAAAGAGAGAATCCCAAGCAGGCTCTGCTCAGCTCAGAGCTTGATCTCACAATTGCGAGCTCACGACCTGAGCCTGTATCAAGAGTCAGACACTCAACCGACCAAGACACCACTCATGTGCCCCTTGCTTTCCCGATATAAGCATTTAGTACTATAAATTTCCCTCTAAGGATTGCCTTAGCTGCATCCCCAAGATTTTCATATGTTGTAATTTCATTTTCATTTGGTTCATGATACTTTATATTTCTCATCCCTGTGAGAAACTAGGGAACAGTGTTTATGTGCACTTCTTTTTGTCTTAGGTTTTACAGTTTCCAGGCAAAGCACTTTTCCAAATTTAATTAGGTCAGCTCCCTTTTTTCTTTTTTAAACAACACAGTCTTTTTTTTTTTAATTTTTATTATTGATACAGAGAGCGACAGAGCATGAGAGGGGGAGGGGCAGAGAGAGAAGGAGATACAGAACCGGAAGCAGGCTCCAGGCTCTGAGCTAGCTGTCTGCACAGAGCCTGACGCGGGGGCTCGAACCCGTAAGGTGAGATCTGACCTAAGCCGAAGTCGGAGGCTTAGCCGACTGAGCCACCAAGGCGCCCCAGCTCCCTTTTTTCTTATTCCCATCATTGAGATTCATTTGTCACAGTCATAACTCCATCTTGGAAACCTTGGACATCTTTACTGATTTTTTTAAAAAATATTTTTTAATGTTTATTTATTTTGAGAGAGACAGAGACAGAGACAGAGATTGAGTACGAGCAGGGGAGGGGCATAGAGAGAGAGAGAGAGACACAGAATCTGAAATAGCTCCAGGCTCTGAGATGTCAGCACAGACCCTGATGCAGGGCTTAAACCCATGAGTGAGATCATGACCTGAGTCAGACGCCCAACTGACTGAGCCACCCAGGATCCCCCATCTTTACTGATTTTTAAACAGTTACATACAGTTCAGTTTACTATGTAAGCGTCTTGGAAAATGTAGTCACATGCCCACCATATCAGTAGCATAAATAACAGAACAATCACCTAAATACCTAAACACGAGGTGTAGGATTTTAGTCAACTACCTCCCTGCTTCTAAACTCTGAGAACCACTCATCTGTTTCCTGTCCCTATAATTTGCCTTTATAAGAATGTCATATAAATGGAAGCCAACAATGTGTAGGCTTTTGGGTTTCATTTTTTTCACCCATAATGATGCCTTTAAGATTCATTTATGTTGTTTCATGAACATGGCTCTTACGGGTCACTGCTGAGTAGGGTTCCACTGCATGAATGTACCACTCTGTTTATTCATTCCCAGGTTGAAAGACATCTCGGTTGTTCCCAGGTTTGGCTGTTAGAAAGAGAGCTACTGTAAACCTTAGTGTAAGGTTTTAATGTGAATGTAAGTTGCCAGGTTGCATGGCAAGTATATGTTTAACTTTACGAGAACTTGGCAAGTACCTTTCCAAGTGGGTGTACTATTTTGCGCCCCTATCAGCAATGAATAGGCATTCCTGTTGCTTCTCATTCTTCTAAGTGGTGTTGTCAGTTTATTTTTATTATTATTATGAAAAAATTTTTAAATGTTTTTTATTTATTTTTGAGAGAGAGAAAGAAAGAGAGACAGACAGACAGACAGACAGCATGAGCAGGGAAGGGTCAGAGAGAGAGGGAGACACAGAATCTGAAGACAGGCTCCAGGCTCTGAGCTAGCTGTCAGCACAGAGCCCGATGCGGGGCTCGAACCCACGAACTGTGAGATCATGACCTGAGCTGAAGTTGGACACTTAACCGACTGAGCCACCCAGGCACCCCTATTATTATTATTATTATTATTATTATTATTTTATTTATTATTTTTACCTTAGCTATTATAATAGCTGTGTAATAATAGGTGTGATATCTCTTTATGTGTATGTGTGCATGCACACACATGCATTTTATTTGCATTTCCCTGATGACATCTTTTCACATGTTTATTGGATACGCAAAAATCTCTATAATTTCCTTGGTGAAGTGTCTATTCAGTTCTTTTGCCCATTTTTTCCTTGGGTGTTTTGTTTCTTATTGTTGAGTCTCCAGAGTTCTTTATGTATTCTAGATACAAATACTTGATCAGATATGTGATTTGCTAATACTTTATCCAAGTTTGTAGCTTGTTTTACATTCTCTTTGCAATGTCTCTCCTCATTCCTTTTTTTTAAACCACTGATTATTATTCCATTATATGAATTTGTCATAATTTATTTAGTCAGTCTTAGGTTAATGGACATTGATGTTATTTTCAAATTTTGCTATTTTAAACTGTGTTGCCACAAATATCCTTGGATTCGTGGTGTTATTTCTAAGAACCACTTGTTTTTCCTTTCCCATGAACCGTCTGTTGCTATCTTTTATCCACTTTTTCTTTCTTTCTTTCCTTCCTTCCTTCCTTCTTTTTGAGAGACAGAGAGCATGAGTGAGCGAGGGGCAGAGAGAGAGAGAATCCCATGAAGTGCAGAGAGAGAAGACGAGTGGGGAGGGGAGAGAGAGAGCAGAGCCCAGAGCAGGACTCAAGCTCATCTGAAGTGGGGTTTGAACTCATGAACCATGAGATCTTGACCTGAGCTGAAGTTGGATGTTTAACTGACTGAACCACTCAGGAGCCCACTTTTATTCATTTTTCTATTGGGTTTTAATCTTTTTGTAATTCGTAGGACCTGTATATATTATAAAATTTCCCTTTCTGAGCTTGAGATGTAATTTTTATTCCAGTTTGTCACTTGTTTCTTTACTTCCCATGATTATATTTTATTTTCATGAAGTCAAATGTATAAATCTTCCTTTAAGTCTTCTGAATTTTGTGTTATAGTGAAACAGGTCTTCTTCACTTCTCCCAGGAACTCATTTGGTACTTTTATGGTTTCCTTCTTTCCATTTAAATTCTTGATCCATTTGCAGGGCACCTGGGTGGCTCAGTCAGTTGAGCAACTTTGGTTCAGGTCGTGATCTCATGGTTTGTGAGTTCAAGCCCCACATCGGGCTCTGTGCTGACAGCTCAGAGCCTGGAGCCCCCTTTCTCTCTGCCCCTTCCCTACAAATATGTGCCCCCACGCGTGTGCTCTCTCTCTCTCTCAAAAATAAACATTAAATCCTTGATCTGTTTGATATGTCTCCAGGTTTAAGATAAAGTATGGATTTAACTTTTTTCCCCACAGATTCTTTGTAGTTGTCCCAAATCATTTATTGAATGAAGTCTGTCTTATCTTTACCAATTTGAAATACCACCTTTATTGAATATTAAATGCCTACTTATGTTTGGATCTATTTGGGAATTTTTCTTCTCCTTATTTGTGGAACTAATTAGGCACCAGTACAATTTTTGTCTTTTTTTAAGTTTACTCTGTGCCCAACATAGGTCTTGCACTCATGACCCCAAGACCAAGAGTCACATGCTCCACTGACTGAGCCGGCCAGGGGCCCCCCTAACAGTTTTAATTAGTAAGACATGATAATATGTTTATATTTTCAGAAACAGCATTTTCAGAAATGTTTTCTTGTTAATTTTTCCATAAGAATTTTATATATGTCTGAGGGCCCCTGGGTGGCTCAGTCAATTGAGCGTCTGACTTTGGCTCAGGTCATGATCTCATGGCTCGTGGGCTCAAGTCCCGTGTCTGGCTCTCTGCTGACAGCCCAGAGCCTGGAGCCTGCTTCAGATTCTGTGTTTCTCTCTCTCTTTCTCTGCCCCTCCCCTGCTCATGCTCTGTCTCTCAAAAATAAATAAACATTAAAAAAAACAAAAGAATTTTAGACATGGCTCACTTAGTTCTAAAACGGAATCTTGGTTTTTTTTTTTTTATTAGGATTGCATTGAATGTCTGATATCGTAGTGCAGAGTCTTGCTAGTCAGGAATATAACATATTTTTTCAAGTCTTCTTCTACATCCTTCGGCAGAATTTAAATCTTAGTCTTCATATAGATTATGCATTGTTTCTATAAAATTTATTCCTAGGAATTTTTTTTACTTGCTTTGTAAATGCTGTTTTCCATTACATCTTCTAAGATAATAATACTCTCTCCTGAAGATGCTGAAATAGCTCTGGAGAAGCAGTCTTCCCCAAATAATCTTGAGAATTACCCATCTAGACTAGCAAGTAGTTCTCAACCTTGTTTCCCCTTGCAACATAGTCTATGGTGATTTTGACATACACCAATCAATCCTTAGTGTTCCTTGTTTTTTTTTAAGGGACTCCAGAAGAGTTGAGAGACTGGGTTCTTCAGCAGCTTAGGGGAATATATGTGTCCCAGGCACTGTCTTATGGGCCAGGGACACCATGGTGACCAAGACAGCTTGAGTCTCTGCCCTTATGGAAGTTGCACATCATCCTAGCCAAATAGAGCAAACTCAGCAGATAACTGAGTAATTATAAGGGTAGAAAGCTCTGCTAAGGGGCAATGAGAGTGGAACAGAGGTAATTCTTCAGGTGTTAACATCCATTAACATCCACACCCAGGCTTCAGTTACCTCTAGAACCCCATTTACACATTAGTCCTCCAGTTCTGAATCTCCTCTGGGCTTCAGACCTGCCATTTGCACTTCCCCACCAGGAGGTAGAGTCTAAGTCTCTTCGCTTTGTATCCGGACAGGCTTATGACTCATTTCCAGTCCGTAAACTACAGGGGATGTGACTGTATATGGCGTCCAAGGCTAGGCCACACAAGGCAAATGCAGCTTTGCCTTGTTCTCTGGAACACTAACCCTGGCTCTGCCTATTATATCAACAGTCTGACAGCCCAGAGGCTGCCATGCTGTGAGGATGCCCAAAGCAGCCCATGCGAAGACCACGTGGACAGTCTCTAAGGCTCCACAAAGAGGGAGCGGTCCAGCCAGCCCCCAGGGGCTGAATGTGGTCCAGCTCTACATTAGAAACCCCCAAATTAGAAGAGCCTCACCAAACACTTTCTGAATTCCTGACCCACACATCTATGAGAGATGATAAAATCATCTCTGTTCTTTAAGCCACTAAATTTGTAAGTGATTTGTTTTGTAGCAATAGTAACCAGAATATGGACCACATGGCTTTGTATATCTTTTCTTCCTAAGTAGAATCCTTCCTGCACTCTTTTTGCCTAGTTACCATGTACATATCCTTCAGATCTTTGCTGAACCTATAATGCTTTAGTATGCTCTGTCCCTAAACCTTGAAACTTTGGTTCATAACACCCTCATAACACCATGTACCTATTTAAAAAAGTTTATTTATTTACTTAGAGAGCAGGGGAGGGGCGCTCTCGCTCTCTCTCTCTCTCTCTCTCTCTCTCTCTCTCTCTCTCATCCCAAGCAGATTCCACACTGCCAGCGCAGAGCCCAATGAGGGACTTGAACTCATCATGAACCATGAGATCACGACCTGAGCTGAAATCTAGGGTTGGACGCTTAAGTGACTGAGACACCCCAGCGCCCCACCTTTCCTTCCTGTATTCATCACAGTTGCATTTGGAGTTCTTTGACCAGGGTCTGTCTTTCTGACGAATCTTCAGCTCCACAGGCCAGCAGTCAGTCTATGCTGTTACACAGTAGGCCAGACATCGCAAATGTAAATGTCCACAGGAACAGGAAAATCACATAAATGAGAGACATGGGCAGGGTAGGGACTGCAGGGAAATGAAAAGAATGTGCCCATGTATAGCAGTTGCCACTCTGCAGGCTCTGTGCAGCCAAATCTGCTTCATTTTTAAAGAGATGATACAAAAAAAAAAAAAGAAAAGAAAGAAATGCTATAAACCCAGATTGTTATGTGTTAGATTGATAGCAAGTAATTAAAACTAAAAACATAGAAGAAAGAAAGAGGAAGAAAAACAACAGCCTGAAGATTTAATACTCATTGGTTTTTGGGGGGGGAGGGGGGGAGGTTGTCTTGTTTTTCCATCCAGTCAACATAGCAAGCATGGAGCTAGATATTGGTCAGACAATGCGCATGACCCTTTCAGGTTCAGGTGGTCCCCAGCCACCTGACCACAGGACTGTTCTTAATACTCCTTGTTTTCTGAGAATGATTCTGAACTCACTTTGTGTAATCAAGGAATTATATTTAACTGAGGCATAGGTTAGCTGTGGGGCTGGCTGAGTTCAGGAGTGAGACATTTAGATTTGTTTTCTCTCTTTGTACCTAGAGACTGTGACTCAGATTCTCTTCTAAGGGCCTGCCGACTTCTTGACTCTTGCCAAATAATAAAAGAATTATTTATTTTTCTTTAAGATAAAGTTGGAAATAAGAAGTTGTGACCTTTAAGTAAATTACACTAAATTCTGTGTGTTCCTTCCTAGAAGATAAGTTATATGTATTTGTAATAAGGAATGGGAATATGTAAATCTCATAAAAACCCTGTGAGAAGTTGATTTTTATCTAAAAATTATACTTTGTGCTATCTATGTATCTATCAAAAAATAGAAAAAGAAGGGGTACCTGGGTGGCTCAATTAGTTAAGCACCTAACTCTTGATTTTGGCTCAGGTTATGATCTCACGGTCATGGGATTGGGCTCCATGCTGAGAGCACGGAGCCTGCTTGAGAGCCCTCTCCCTCGCTATTCCCTCTCCCCTTCTCTCTCAAAGAAAGAAAGAAAGAAAGTACAAGAGGTATCAAGCCATGAAAGAACATAGAGAAGACTAAGTTAAAAAAGCCAATCTGAAATGGCTACAGTTGGCATTGATTCCAACTATATGACATTTGTGGAAAAAGCAAAACTATGGAGACAGTACAAAGATCAGTGATTGCTGGGGATTGAGAGGAGGAAAGGAGAGACACTACCCTAAGAACATGTGACTCCTGAAATGACACATGATCAGTCACTAGTTGGAGCAGATAGTAGCCTAGGCTGCTCAGAGCAGCACACTTAGAATTTCACAATGGGTGGCTCAGATGGTTAAGCGTCCAGCTTCTGCTTAGGTCATGATCTCACGGTCCGTGGGTTCGAGCCCTGTGTCGGGCTCTGTGCTGACAGCTAGCTCAGAGCCTGGAGCCTGCTTCAGATTCTTTATCTCTCTCTCTCTCTGACCCTCCTCCCTTGCTCTCACTGTCTCTCTCTGTCTCTCAAAAATAAAAAACTTTTTAAAAAACCATAAAAAAATTAAAAAGAACTTCACAAGGAAAAGACAGTCCTATTATTCTCAAGATGGGGAAGATGAGACAGGGTATCAAACTCTTTACCAATTCTCATGTCCACTGGGTAAAATAGGAAATTGTTCCTATACAAACAACTAAGGGGAGACAGGTCCAGGTGTATTATAGTCCAAGTTGTGGAACAAAATTCAGTCTGGATTAGGAAAAAAAAAAAATAGAAGGATCTCCCTCCCGATATATGGAAGGAGGGAAATAAACTGAGACTGGAAGTCATCTGCCCATCACTTAGGTCCCCATGAGTGATAGTAAAATGGGCCAGAACGTCTCCTTCTACCTTTACACCTTTGAAGAGATTGTCTGATTGTTCAGGGACCTCAGGTTTGAGTTTAGAGAAACACCTCTGTCTGCTCCTTTATCCAGGTGAGCTGTGCTTACGAGACTGCTTAAGGATTAGAGAAAACAATTCTCCTTTAGCAGAGGACTGGACAAGGTCTGAATGTTGTTTACCAATGTTTTGGACTGGCACTAAATGGACAGTGAAAGTCTTTGGACTGTTTTTGGTGTCCTAAAATTCAATCTCATTGCATTTTACAAGAAGCAGAGTAAGGAGGACTGCTCCAGAGAAAAGAGTCCTCTGTGGCTGGGGCAAGTTCCTAAAGCCATGTTTGGCAAGGCTCCTTCAGCCAGAGAAACTCATATCACGAGTTTATGCAAACTAAACTATATTGCCTTGGCTAGAAGGATTGAGCAATAGTTAGATTGAAAGATACTGAGAAAGGCAGGCAGAGAGAGAACATAAACTAATTTTTAATAATGGGGAAGCAGTCCCAGAGTGAGCAGGAGAGAGGAGGCCTGGGCATCTGCAGTTCTTTCTGTTTCCTGGCCCTCTCACAATGAGTGCATTATTCTCAGCTGAGTGTGATTGTAGAGATCCAAAATTTCCCTCCATTAACCCTTACCTCCAACCCCCCATATAAGCCACTTAGTTTACCAGAGCTGGGTGAAAGAAATAGCAATCTGGGACTCACTAAAAAAGTTACTGATTGAACGTAAGCTCTATGAGGGTAGGGATTCTTGTCTGTCTGTTCAACTCTTGGAGCAGTACCCTGCACAGCAGCAGGCGTTTAATAAACATTTATGGAAGGAGGAACTAAGGAAAACAGAAAAACAAGGAACTGAGGATGGCGAAGAACGTCGCAGAGGAATACGGGAAGAACGAAGAGGGGCGGAGTTAAGTAGGACAGCCCATCCTCGTTGCGGGTCCAGCAAGCCACCTTAATTCCTAGAACTACAACTCCCACCAGGCCCTGGGGGCCAGGCCTGGCCTCCGCGACGCAGGCCAGTCTAGGCGCCAGCCCGCCAGGCTCCCGAAGTGCCTTGCGATGGCAGTCGCCGGCGCAGCGCCCGCCGGGACTTGTGGTTCGAACTGGGGGTGGGGGGGTGGGGCCGGGCATGGAGGCGGGCGGGGGCCGGGGGCGGGCGCAGGCCCCTCCCCCGTCACTTCCTGCCGAGCTGCGGGCGCCGGAGCGGCTCTTCAGCGTTTGCGCCGGTGGCCGCCGCGTCTAGCTTGGCTCCCCCTTCCTCTGACCCCCCCGGCCCGGCGGCTCCCGCCTCCTCCGTGGCCACTCCGCCTCTTCCCTCCCGCTGTTCCCTTCCTCCTCTCCCTTCTTCCTTCCTCCTTCCCCTCCTCGCCGTCCCCGCCGCCGCCCAGGACCGCCGGCCGGGGCACGAGCTCGGGGCAGCAGCCAGGTGAGGCGGCAGGGCCTGGCGGGGCCCGCGCGGGC
>NC_043711.1:94611606-94664351 GCF_006229205.1 Suricata suricatta | reverse complement strand
TAGGCCGCGGTGGGCCCGCGCGCCTGGCCTTCTTCCCCCGGCCTCTGTCCCGCCCGCGGGGCCTTCCTGGAGGAGGCGGGTCCTCCCGCGCCCCCCGTCTCGGGGCGCCCGGCGGCCTGGACCCCAGACGCCCCAGCTCCTCCACCGCTTGCTGGGGCCAGAAACAGGTGCCACGCCGCCTTTCCTCGTTCTTCCTCGCGCGCGGGGATGCCGAAGTTATTCTTGGGGGGGGGGGAGCGTGGGGGGGGGGCTCCCCGCTTCAAGTCCCTGAGCGTCTAAATCTCCCCAGCCGGATCTGGAGCGTAGCGGTTACGAGAACAGCCCAGGTGTCCCGACACGGGTACAAATCCCAGCGCTACTCCCTTTAGCAGGTCACTTAAACTCTTTTGTGTCTTGGTTGGAAAAAAGGGGCTAATGCAGTTCCTGCCTCGTAACGCTGTTAAGGTTCCGTGAAATGGGGCGTATGAAGCGCTTATCAGAGTGCCAGACCCACAGCGTGTCCCAATAAACCGTCTGCATAATTTATTAGCGTGATATTAAGGTATAACTTAATGGGTAAAGTGGAAAGAAGCTGACCTACCTACCCGCTTGGATTTTCCTTGAGGCAGAAAGGTTTAGCGTGCCCACCGCCAGCGCCCGGGCTTTGTTTTGGGTTCTTAACATCCAAAAGGGGCGAACGTTTAATTCGTTTAATTGGGACACTCCGTGAGCCGGCAGTCAGTAAATGATGCTGTTATTTCCATCTCCTCCGCCGAGCCAACTGCGAGATTTCATCAGTTCCCTCAGTATGAGCAACCTGTCCATTTTTCCTGCTATCCTCCGGCTTCTTGTCATTTCATTTCTGGGAAAGTTGCTGGCCGAAGCTTTCCTTGAGTTCAGCAGCCCTTTCCGGAGCATTTGCTCAGTGTCGGGCTCTGGAGGCGGCGGTGGATGAAGCTGGAAAAAAGATGTCTGTCCTTTATTGCGCTCCTTCTCTAACTTCTAACTTTTTTTTCACTTCAGCTTGGCTTTTTTTTTTTTTTTTTCTTCCCTCCGTCCCTGTTGGCCGACTTTTTTTTTTAAGCCCTTGCCCCACCTCCGTCTTGCAGTATTGCTTATGTGGAAGTTTTCTTCTTTTCCTGCGAAGATGTGTGCTTCAGTCTGTTCTGCCTCTGTTCTCTGGCTATGGGGACGTTTCTAAGGTCACTCTTCCCTTCTGCTTGTAGCTTTAATTGTTTAGAGGGTGGTGGAAAGAGCGTTGATTGGGGTTTTTGATTGATTTTGGCCTTTGAGGAATCTGTGTGTGCCTACCAAATATAAATTACTTTGCTGCTTGTTGAAGTAAAAACTAAAAACACAGTTGGGTTGTAGAGGGAGCGGGTTACGTCTTTCTGGTGACCGGTGGGATTTTTAACCCAGCAATTTTAAAGATATTAGTTTGTTTTAATTCTTTACGTAGTTGTAATGTGTGCCTTTCATTAAAGGATTTGTGACTCATAGTGGTTCAGATTTACAAAAAAGTAGAGAGTGTATCTGCTCTACTGAAAGATCCTCCTGTATCATAGGTTTATTTTAGGTGGTAAATTTTTCCTTACCGAATTAAAGACTGTTTTGATTTACACCTGTCTCTCAGTAACATGTGATGCAAAGTGGCCTCTCTGTCGTTGACATTTTCCTATAATTTTCCAACAGTCATTTCTGGTTTAAAATATTTGTTTGGATGACTCTTTAAAAACACCTAAGAAACAGCTGTACAAGGGCATCTGGGTAGCTCACTTGGTTAAGCATTGGACTCTTGATTTCAGCTCAGGTCTTGATCTCAGAGTTATGAGTTCAAGCCCCACGATGGGCTCTGTGCTGGGTGTGAAGCCTGCTTTAAAAAAGAAGAAAGCAAGAGGAATATCTGTACAAGTATGTCTTCTGCCACGTCTGAAATTGTAGTGTTGGGGAAATGATATTTTAATGTTGTTTAATATCATAATATTGATAACTTTTTAATGTTTATTTTATTTTTGAGAGAGAGAGAGAGAGAGATAACAACCGGGCGGGGGGTGGGGTGGAGGGGCAGAGAGAGAGGAAGACACAGAATCTAAAGCAGGCTCCAGGCTCTGAGCTCAGCACAGAGCCTGACATGGGGCTCAAACTCATGAACCGTGAGATCATGAACTGAGCCAAAGTCAGTTTACCGACTGAACCACGCAGGCACCCCATAACCTTGTTTAAACAACTTTTTATTATGGAAAACATGCAAAAGTTGGATAACTATAGAGAATCTCTGTATATTGGTCACTTAGCTTTTTAACCTTGTGTAAACAATTTTTTATTATGGAAAACATGCAAAAGTTGGATAACTAGAGAATCCCCATGTATTGGTCGCTTAGCTTTGACAATAATTAACTTGTAGCCAAGGTCATATTGTTTCATGTAGTACTTCCTCCCCCAAACTAGATTATTTTGAAACAAATCCTAAATATCATAGAATTTCACCAGATTGCCCCAGACTGTTAATCTGTCACAGAATTTATTTTTAGTGAAATCATAGTTCTCATTTTGTTTATTGGACTTCTCATCTTTGTTTACACATGGTTATCATACAGCAGAACCAGATTAGCGCTTGGTTCAGTGCTTATCCCACTCAAAGTCATGTCCAAAATACTGCCTTGCTTCTTTGTGTACAAAAGCAACAGGTTTTTTTTTGTTTTTTGTTTTTTTTGCCTTTTTTTTTTAATAGTTTATTGCCAGGTTGGTTTCCAACTTGAGCTATAATGGCTATCATTAAAAAGGAGTCAGAAATAGATATCTTAAACCTGTTTTCCTGGAGACCTGTTAAACCACTTTTAATGGAGAATAACCTTGTGTCATAAACTACAGTTAATAATTCATAATTAAACTTTCAAAGTTTCTTTACCGTTGCCTACATATGCTGCTGTCCCCTCAAGTTAAGAATTAAACAGAGGGTATTTGATTTGCAGACTCTCTTGTAGAATCATTTTTAGTAAGTATGAATGAATTTCAGCATAGATGGTCAGTCACGTTTTTTCTTTCTTGTCTGAAAAGAGATTTTTTCCTAGAATGGAAGTTGACAGGAATATTGTGTTTGTAGTCATTACTTAATTTTCACATTTATGGTCAGTTTTTAGACCCGTAATGTTGTAATTTCAATTGTGTGTGCTTTTGAGCATGAGCAGATGTAGTGAAAGTGGATGTTAGGTTTTGCTTATTACAATCTGGGAGATGGAGAGGGATAATGAATAGCTCTTAAAATTAACTTAGGGAAAAAATAATTTGGTATCTAGGAAAGGGCACAAAATGTACTTTATTTTTAAAAAGTGCTGAGTGCTTCCCAGGAGGCTTAAAGTAAAACTTTAAAGTATTTGGAATTGTTACCATAAATACAGTTTGTTCAGACTTAAATTGCTCTCTTTTAAGATTTAGCCAGAAAACCCATTTATATACAGATTATTTTAAGTTTAGAAATGAGCATGACTCATAGCACTTTCTCCCCTCATTTCTGAAGTCTAACCCATTAACATTATTCTGAGTGTAATCTTCACACGGTGGCCTATACTGTGCTGCTTCGTCCAGTCACCCCCACCCCAGTACGACGACGAAGATCATTAATCTAGGAGTCCAGAGTGGCTCTCCGCTTACAGGGCAACTTTCTCTCTTGCTCTTACTGGATGGAGTGAAAGTGAAATTCACCAGCATAAAAACGAAACTTTCATGAAAAAGATGTCTTTTTGTTGGATATCATGAGTCAATTCCAGGGACCTTGTTTTTATGAGCCTTCAAACCGGATCATCTTATTTGCTGTCATACTCAGCGACACAGACTTGCTTGGTATGTGGAAATGTGAATTCTTCCCTCTCAAATGAGAACTTTTGGCGTTGCTTTCTTTCTCAGTGGGACTCTGGAGGCTTCAGAATGTTTAGAGAAGTTTATGACAGATTTTGTTTCACGCTAGACCTTTTGCTTCACACTAAACCCATAAAATCTCGTTTTAAATTTTAAACTTTTGGTGACAGAGACATTTGTGGCTAAAATGCTTCTGGTGTAATTTTCTACATGAGCTTTTCCTTAAATAAAATCTCATTAAAATCCAGGTTTAACATTTATGCTGTTCCAAGAAGTATAATTTACGAATTAGAGATTGAACTAGAAGACATGTTACTCACTATCCTTATTTTTCCCCACCATGTTGTTATGAACATTTTCAAACATATAACATTTAAAGAACATGAGTGTACATCTCTATATCTACCACCTGCTTTCTGCCATTGACATTTTCCTATACTTGTTTTATCACATCTGTCTCTTTGAATCACTAATCCTTTTTATTTTTCTTTTTTAAAAGTTTTTGTTTTTTAATTTTTTTAAACTTTTATTTGTTTAATCTCTGCACCCAACGTGGGACTCAAACTCATGACCCCCAAGAACAAGAGTTGCAGCAAGCTCTTCTGACTCAGCCAGCCAGGCACCCCCCACCCCGCATGTTATTTTTCAGTACATTTTTTTTAATGTTTTTTAAAATTTATTTGAGAGAGAGAGCGAGCATGCGCGTGCACGCAAATGAGCAGGGGAGGGGTAGAGAGAGGGAGAGAGAGAATCCCAAGCAGGCTGTGTGCTGTCAGCAGAGCCGGACCTGGCACGGGGCTCAGTCCCATGACTGTGAGATCTTGACCTGACCTGAAATCCAGAGAATGGACGCTTTACCAACTGAGCCCCCCAGGCCCCCACTGCAGGTAATTTTAAATCAAGGCGGCTCTATCAGGTGTTCCTAGATCTGGAAAAGCCGTGAGCTTTGTTGATATTTGTTTCCAATTTTGCTCTGACTCCAGAACTTTGTGCTTTTTTGAAGAAATGTTTAATAAATTTTTGCACCAGTGTGTCCTTATCTATAAATCAATTATTACTAATCTTGAATAATGTTGACCTCATCCTTTTTTCTTACCTACTATAGAGAATAGGATTACAAATATTTAGCTGTGTTGATCGTAACAAATGCCACTAGCTGGACGACTTGGGTTATCTGTTGCTCTAAACTAGGAAATCTAAACCAAAAAATATTATTATTAAAAATTGGTAAAATGGGGAAATTACTGTAAAGAGCCTAATTTTTAGAATATGTACATCCCCATAGTAGTGAATAAGGTTGATGTGAAAGTAATTTATGTCACTGGATAAGAGGAGGTAGAGACAGGGGTGCCTGGGTGGCTCAGTCGGTTCAGTGTCTCACTTCTGGCTCAGGTCATGATCTCATGGTTCATGGGTTTGAGCCCAGGCGTCAGGCTCTGGGCTGCCAGCTCAGAGCCTGGAGCCTGCTTTGGAGTCTGTGTCTCTCCCTCTCTCTCTGACCCTCCCCTGCTCACACTGTCTCTCTCTCAAAAATAAAAAATAAAACATTAAAAAAAAAAAAAGATAGAGACAAATTCTCCATAGACTTTATTACACATGTTCCTTTATTTGTCAAAGGACTATACTCAGGGGGTTCCTTCAAAGTATATTTACTGAAAGCAAAAGTGGGAAAATCTATCCAAGAAAGTATTTGCTTTCGATTAAAAATTGTCTTCTAAATATTAAATTTGTAGCCCATCTGCTTCTGTTTAATCTGGAATCTAATTTGGGGGAGTAGTATGATGATTTTGTGAGTTTATAACAGTAATGGAACCAACCCAGGCTATTTTTTTTTTTTATAATACAGAGGTCATAATTGTTCTAGAAGATCTTTGTTATGTCTACCAGACGACAAAGTGTAAAAAATATCTGTTGAGGTGCCATGGGGTCTTTGCTTTAAATGAAAATGATTGTTCATTAGATTGTCTCTATATTTGATGTAGCTTTCGAACGGGTTGCCCAGTGAGTGGGTTGATTTTAGTCAGCATGTTCTCTGTTCCCATTTAAAATGTTTTTACAAGTGGTGTGTAGCTATAAGCTTATATTTATAGATGTTTATGTGGCTGAGGACAGGATTAGTAAATTTGCTGGATAATAATACTTGCTACTATTTATTGAACTCTTAACCATGTGCTAGGTAGGTTAGGATTACAGGATGAGGGTTACTTGATGCAGGAAAGGAATCCGAAGGGTCAGATTGAATTTATCTAATAATATAAAAAGCTGCTGTTCATCAGGCTCTTCCTTTGTGCTAAGAGTTGAAGTAGACACTTTATGTTGTATTTCTGATCCTTGAGGATGTCTCTGCAGACATTGGTTCACAGCGGCTGAGGGTACTGAGCCCTGTCTAGGAGGCCGAGTAACTCTAGTGGGATCCTGAGCGCTATGCATCGGACCGCCCCTCTTCGGCTCTAGTTATGCTCAGGTGCTTTTTGTTTAGGGTGATTTTTTTTTTTTCCTGTGTGTCACCAGTGCTTTACCATAGCTATGATGATTTTTGTTCACCAGAACTCAGACCAATTTGACAAGAGTCTCTATCAGTAATACTCAGTTTTGAAAATGAACCTATTCATCATTCCCTTGAAATAGTTTGAAGGCTTACAGTTTACTTTTGTTTGTTGTGATAGATTACTACAGTCAAACTAAAACTTTGAAGGTGAATCAGAGTTTGTGGGGTTGGAGGATCTTAGAAGTAAATGAATGGGGAGGACGATGTTTCATTAACCTATAGGAGGCTCTCCCCTAACTTATTGCTATTATCATTCATGAAGTTTGCTAAAAATGATTTATGAACTGTAGATAAGGTTGTTAAGAAAATCAGTTTTTTTATGTTTATTTTTATTTTATTTTATTTTTTATTTTTATGAACGTTTGTTTATTTATTGAGAGACAGAGAGAGACAGAGCATGGTCATGGGAGTGGCAGAGAGAGGGGAAGACAAGAATCTGAAGCAGGCTCCAGGCTCTGAGCTGTCAGCTGGGCTTGAACCCACAGGCTGTGAGATCGTGACCTGAGCTGAAGCGGGATGCTCAATCGACTGAACCACCCAGGCGCCCCTCATGCTTATTTATTTTGAGAGAGAGAGAGAGAGCGAGCGAGCGAGCGAGGGCGCGTGCGCGCAAGCGAGCAGGGGAGGGGCAGAGAGGGGGAGAGAGAATCCCATGCAAGCTCTGTGGGGCTCCATCTCACAAACTGAACTGCAAGATCATGACCTGAGCCAAAACCAAGAGTCGGGATGCTTAACCAACTGAGCCACCTGGGCACCCTGAACATTATTTTCTTTAAAATCATAATATTCCACTTTATTGGATATGAGTTAACTAAACTTCCAATTAACTTTATAGGGCTGCCTCCTAGCCATTTCTAACATCCATTTCCTTGCTGATGGTATTGGGAGTATTTCATGTAACTTTCTGGTATTGAACTGCTTTTCTTTGAATTGCTTATTTCCTTGAAAAAGAAGCCTCTGGTTCTCCACCCAGGCAGTAGCCCTTAGGGCTACTTTTAAAAGTCTACCTCAATGAAATGAAACCTGTCCTTTGGATTTGGGGTTTTCATGGGATGCTGTGTGAGTTTCCATGGTGTGTTTCAGCCTCACCTCGGTGACCATGTAGGCTGTAATGACATACGTGTGCCTCATTAATCATGAAAATGTGTTGGAAATGTGTCTTCTCTGGGGATGAAGTGAGCACATGTTCCTTCTTAAATTGTCTATATTGGCTCCCCTCAGGCATGAGCTTTTTTTTTTTAAAAAAAATTTTTTTATGTCTTTTATTTATTTTTGAGAGACAGAGAGAGACAGCGCGAGCAGGGGAGGGTCAGAGAGAGAGGGAGACATAGAATCCGAAGCAGGCTCCGGGCTCTGAGCCAGCTGTCAGCACAGAGCCCGACGCGAGGCTCGAACTCACGAACTGTGAGATCATGACCCCGAGCCAAAGCCGGCCGCCCAACCGACTGAGCCACCCAGGCGCCCCACGAGCTTTTTGATTTAACTAGATCTTGTCTGATTTTCTCACAGTTTTGCTTTTTGAAGTCCATGCTTTCTGTAGATTAAAATTAACTGAGGCATGAATTTTCTACCCTTGCAGATTCCACCCTGATACAAACAGGTCCATTGTCTGCTGATGCCATTGTGATTTTGTACAAAATGCTAGGCAGTCCTTTCCTCTGTCAGAAAGAAGATAATTTATATGTACTGATAAGTCTGATTATGCCTGGAGGCTTATGTTCTTTGTTGCACAATTTAACCCACCTGCTCATTGAAGCTCTGTGATCCTTCACCTAGATGGCAGTCAGATAGAGTTAGGTAAATAAGTTCCGTTTTGGTTTGTAGTATAGTGAGCCTTTACTGTCTGGAACATTCAGAGTATGGCTACTGCTGGGGACTCACTTTCTGTTAACAGATGCTACCTGTTTAAGCACCAAACATAAAAAAAAGAATAAAGTAAATTGGGGGGGAGGGGGTAAGGTTCTTTCTAATTTTGCTTTTTTCCCTTAAATATTGAAATTTTTTTTCTTTTTAGAAATATTTTTTAAAATGTTTTATTTAGAGAGCGCACGCTCTTGAGAGAGGAGGGGACAGGGGACTCCCAAGTGGCACAGAGCCCAATGCAGGGCTTGATCTCACAATTGAGAGATCATTACCTGAGCCAGAGTCAAATACTTAGCCAACTGAGCCACCCAGGTGCCCCAGTAATGTGTTTCGAGTGGGACTTATGTCATTTTAAAATATCAGTTACAGTGTACCTTAAGAAAGTGAGATGTTTAACAGCTAACTTTGGCATGGAATATCATACTTTACAAGTATTTCACCTTCATTATCAGTTAATCCACCCAAGAAGTACATAGTTACTATTTTATTAATCATATGAAATTGGAGGTGGTAACCCCATTTAATATATTAAAAGGTTGAAGTCTCTTACCCTATTAAATGAAGCATTTATCGTCCAACTGAGCACCAGAGTCGGGACCCAAACTCAGATCTCCAGCCTAGAGTTTCCTTCCACCATATGAAACAACCCAGTGCTAACTGGTTTGCCCTCATCCTAAATCAGCATTTGCAGCTAACAGGTCTTTGTGTTCTTATGTGTCTTCTTTAGTTAGGAAGGGATGTGTTTATTATAAATGATTTGTTATTACAAGTTAAAGTGCCACTGTGAATTATTTATTTAAGTTCGTGTTAGGTTCAAGGTTGTTCCTGTACAAACGTGAATTCTACAAGGGCAGGGACTATATCGTATTTGTGCACTCTTTTCTCCCCAGTGCCTAGAATACTGCCTGCAAATAGGTGTTCAGTAATTGTTGAATGAATAAAGCGATGAACGTAATTCACTGGTTTGCATGCTGGTGCGTGTTCTGGAGTGGGGGAGGAACTCGGGCTTAACCCCAGTCCGTCTTCTCTACCACTGCTTGGAGAGAGTAAGTGCTGTGTGGGTACACTGGTAATAATCATGGTAGTTTGGGATTATCATTTGAAAATGGTTGGGGGATTTCAAAAACTGAGTTTGCCCACGGGAGCCTGAACGTGTATGAGTGTGGGCTAGTGTTGTATAAGGGTGTCTGCACGCTGCTGTATCTCTCTCCCCTCCTCCTCTTTTCCTGGTTGTAAATTGTTGGTGATGGTTTCTTACTGTTGTCGTGATGTCTGATTCTAGCAGCTCCCGTTTTCCATTCTTATTTATTTTATTCTAATTTTTCAAATTTCTGGGTTGGGCTAGAAAGCTTAGATACCCAAACCTAACCTTAGTGGTTCAGCACAGATAGACTTGAACTAAGGGGGAAGCCCCCAGGAGTAAAAGACATGGGCTCTCCAAGGTGATCTTAGCTCTTTCTTTGGGCTGCTCAGAAGCCTTTTTCAGTTTCCGTTAATGCTGGTCTTGTGAGTGGGTGAGATTGTGGAGCAACAGGATTCCAGATTGTCAAGTGGTTGTAAATAGTGCACTATTTAAAAAAGAACCTGAACTGTTAAAATGATGTAAAACAAAGTAGAGTTTATTTTATTTCTGAAGTTTTGGACAATGAACAGGTACTTCCATCCTCTGTTAAGCCCCAGTAGCAGTGAGGAATTGAAATGAATGAAATTACTTAACGTTGTAAAAATGCAAAAGGCATCTCAAGGTAAGGAATTTTCTTTGTTACTGACTACAGTTGGCCCTTGAACAACATGGGTTTGAGCTGCATGTGCCCATTTATATGTGGATTTCTTTTGATAAGTACAATACGGTATTGTATATGTATTTTTTCTCTTCATGATTTTGTTAATATCTTCTTTTCTCTAGCTTTATTGGAAGAATACTGTATAGAATACATACACAAAATATATGTTAACCGACTCTAGGTTGTCATAAGACTTCTGGTCAGCAGTTAGGCTATTAGTGAGTAAGTCTTTGGGGAGTGAAAAGTTCTGTGTGAATTTCCACTGTGTGTGGGGGGGTGGTACTCCTAACTCTCTTGTTCAAGGGTCCCCTGTACTACCCTTTGAAAAGGAAGATGCCTGTAGCTAAATCAGACCTGAGAGATTGAGAATTAAACTCTTATGTCACCTCAAATCCAGTTCTAAAGAATGATTATGGTTTGGAATTATTAGAGCTAATGTGCTTTCTGTTTAGCAACTTAATATAAGAATATTTATGTACAAAGTGCCTTTTTTGTAAAGTTTCCCATGCAGTTGTATTTGCATCACTAAGCATATGGTAAGGATATTTATGAACAGAATATTTAGGCAGTAGTTTAAAAAAATCCATGTTTAAAAATCAGGCTTGTGTGATCAGACAGTATGTGATGTTCAGTTTCTTTCTTTAAAATTAGTTTTGAGGTGTTGACGGCTCTCTTGTGGTTGTGGCCCCACAAGGCACCCTGCGCCCAGCTGGCGGTCGTGGCTCTCCCGGGTGCTGGGGTGCGCCGCTTCGGGCCGTAACGTCATGCTGTCAGGAACTTCCCTACGTGTAAATTTCAGGTTTCCCCTACAACTTGAACAGTGTGTATCTTCATTTCCAGAAATGATCTATTCTAGTAAATTATTATCGTTTCTTATTTTCTAGGAGTTTCCTAACCATATAACCTCTCAGAACTGAACCAACACAGCGTTATTCCTGGAGCACCTCTTTTTAAGGTACACGTAAATTGACACTATAATTTCAGGCCTGTTTATAATCTAAGATTTTTGAACTCTTGTATGACTTGTGTGGAAAATAACTTCTTTTCTGGCTGTAATATTAGAGAAACAGAAGAAATTGCCGTTTGAATTTCTTTTTACTCTTGAGATTTAATTAGAAAGTAAATGCAGGGAAGGTTGCTGGCTAGAATGGAAAGCACTTTAGCTTGTACTGCCGTATACTTTAAATGAGATACTAAAGTTGACTACTAAAGCTGTCCTTTTTTTTAAACATTATTTATTTTGAAAGAGAGAGAGAGAGTGAGCGAGAGTGCCAGTAGGGAAAGGGCAGAGAGAGATGGGGAGAGAGAGAGAGAGAGAGAAAGAACCCCAAGCAGGGTCCATGCTGTCAGGACAGAGCCCAGTGTGGGGCTAGAACCCATAAACCATGAGATCATGACCTGACTGTAAGTAAAGAGTCAGACATTCAACTGACTGGGCCACCCAGACGCCCCCTAAAGTTGTCATTAAACATAACTTGGTTGGTGACATCCTGATTGTAGTGGCTTTTGTAGTTTGCCTTTGAATTTTCAGATTGTTTATGTAAAATTTGGTTTTCAAACTTGTGGAAAGAATCCAACATTGTTTTCTGTCATGAGATAGGGTTATGAATCAGGTTCCATTCGCCTCTGGCTGCTTGTGATCATCTTGACCGAAAAGGTCTTCCGGCTTCGTGTCCGGGCTCCGCGACATACACTGCCCGTCCGTACTTGCTTTTGTTTTTAGCGCTTCGCCTCTGAGTCTGAGAACACATCGTTATGCCGGGTCCTTGAACTAGTGATTAGTGGACAAGTTAGACCAGCTTTCCTTGGGAATGAGGAAACTGAGGCATATGGGAATTAGAGAAGTTGTACCAGCCTCAGTGAATGGGTTTACACTGGTTTATTTAATGCTTTTCTTTTTAAAAAAACTGAATAACTGTTACCACGCTCCAGGATTTCTTCATTGTCTCAGCTCTTTGTCTGCTGCAGCTGAGGCTTTGTCAATGTCCTGTTACAAAGTGTTCTGGGGAAACTGAGGCACCAGGCAGTGGCTTGACAAGAATTGGGTAGATAACTGTTATTTGGGAGTAGAACTGAAAGCCACAACTCAGAAGTTTGATCTGATTGAACATTGTTGGTTGCTACTTAGCAGCAAGGCTGGTTTCTTAGAAACTGGGTCTTGGCTCTGGCCTGTCTCTGCATGAAGATGGTGGTAAATGCAGTCGTGTTTCTAGGTAGATGGCACATAGTTACGGAGTACAGTTTCCCTTTTCTGAAAGGAAAAGCCAGTTAACTTTATGTCAAACTAAGCCCCTTATTTGAGAATAGGTCACACAGTACTACTCTTAAAAATCTGCAGCAAATCATGGGTAGTTATTCATTTTGGTTGGTTTAAAACATTTTTCTATGTTTCTGTAAGTTTAGATTTTAAAAAAACACTTCCATGTTTACAAGAAATAATATGTTATTTTTAAGAACTCCTCCTAGGGAATGGAAGAGAGGGGCTTGGTAAGGTTTCAAAGCGAGGAAAAAAGTAAGGTTTGCAGCTTATTCGGTTGCAGAGGTAAATTTTTTTTCATTTTAGTATCCACTTGTGGTGGTTTTTCTAGGATGAACAATTGAGAATGAATTCTCCTTTAGAATGTGTTTCTTTAAAGGGACCACCCAGTAGTTACATTTGTGTGGAAAGAAAACCCTCCACTTCCCACTTGGCACTGAGCCAAATGTGAGACAGGGGCCACATTCAGTCACTTGGATGCAAAGATCTTGAACAGCCTGGGTTGTTTCCAGGCATTATTTTTGGCTGGTTTTATTGTTCTGCAAGTGACTGTGCCTCCTTGGGGCTACTTGTCCTGTCTTTTCCTTTGAACACCAAGTACATAGTGGTCTGTTTTGTTTTGTTTTTCCCTCTGTTTTAAGTAGTTGGGTCATATTTCTCTTAAAGAATCTTTTAACTCTTGGGTAATTTGATATATGGGCCTACTAATGGATATTATTTGCTTGATATTGCTGTTATCTTTTTAGAATTGATTATGTAGGAGTACAGTGATTGCCATGCTTCTGTTTTTGCAGCTGCCCTGCCTACAGGTGTTTGGAGTCACTGAATTGCTGCTCTGGGGCTGAGAGCGGGGACTGGGGGTGACGGCAGGGAGGCGGGGCGAGTTTATTTGTAGAAAATATATGACTACATTGCAGCTTCCGAGATGTGTCCACAAAGGATCTTGGAAATAACTGTTGAATTTAAAGGAATGAGATGGGCATTTTAGATGTATTCCAAGGGTATTATAGACAAAGTGGTTTTATTTCTTAACTTTTCTATTATTGTTGACAAAGTTTCTCGGAGAGTGGAGCCTTTCAAAACCTAAAGAGAACACATCAGTAGATTGATAGTTGGTTGCTTAAAGATCCCTTTTTATACCTTTGAGGAAAAGTTTACTAGATTTTTTTCCTAGCATTTGAGAATGTATAATTTGCCATATAAGGGTTCACATGTAGTAGATGCTTAAAAAATTTTTGTTGAATGAATAAATATGCTATCCTAAAATGGCTGTTCCTACTGCTGATGCTTTATCATGGTGAGGAACTGCAGTGCTGTTGCATTTGTGTGCTCATGCTACATAGGACTTGAGGGAGGACTTGGAAGGAAGAGGTATTTACTAAAATGTTTGTGGCTGTCTTAAAAGCTCGTCCAGAATCTTTTTCTTTTTCTTTTTTCTTTCTTTCACGCACCTTGTTTGGAAACATCATTTATTGCAAAGGGGAATGATGTGTTGAACTCAAAAGTAAAGTCACATGTTACTGTAGCTACAAATTGGATATTAAAAATGATGTTCTTCCATAATTGCTGAAGTAGTTTCATATTACAGCGATTTAACAATCTGGTAGTTGAAAGTAAGACTAAGCACTCTTGCAGATAGGTCTATAAACTGTTTTTAGAAGGATCAGCCTTCTTGTGTATTAAACAGGTCACTCTGGGCATTCACTATGGCTGAATGAGGAATTTACATTTGTGTCTGATCACTTTCTAACACATTGCATATAATCTCTTTTTCAAGTTTATTTTGAAAGAGTGAGAGTGTGCGTGTGAGCAGGAAAGGGGGCAGAGAGAAAAGGAGAAAGAGAATCTCAAGCAGGATCTGCACTGTTAGCACAGAGCTCCACGCGGGGCTCCATCTCATGGTTGGTGAGATCATGACCTCCCCAAAGTCAAGAGTCAGACACTCAACCAACTGAGCCACCCAGGCACCCCACATACGTGTATAATTTTAAAAATGCTTTTGTAGTATTCATGTGCCCATATTCCCCTTGCCTACTACCCATTAAGAAGTACTTGACACTTGTAAAAAGGAAGCTGCCAGTCAAAGTGAGACTCTTTATTTTTATGAGAAGACTTTTCTATCACCAGGCCAAATGTGGGACTTGGCGGGGAGTTCGGAATTATGGAGTCTTTTTAAAAAGAAGATACCCATAACTCTGCCCTATCACTGCTCGGTGTTGTAGTGTTAGAGTGCTTATTATTTGTGCTAGATAAATACAAGGATTTGAGAATAAGGTCAGTGTATTTTCCTGAGTTGGTGTCTAAAGCTTTTCAAATAAGAGAAGTTAAGAGATTAAAGGCCCTCATCTGTGCTGGAGGCAGGGAAGGAGCAACACAACACAGGCTTAACAGTTAAAGGTGTTTCCAGAGTTGGGGAAAACTGAAGTCTTTGTGTTTTCAACTTTCAGTCTAATTTTACTGTGTGAAAAATATTGTCCTTCTATAAGAAGACTAACAAATCATTTTAATTTGTTTTGAGTCCCTAGTTTATCTGGTGGAAAGTAATCTTTAAAGATAGGCTCAAATGAAAAGACAAGTTTTCATTTAAGGTTTTAATCTTGAGGACAGAGTACTGAACAGCAGCAGATTCTAAATTTATAGGGAAGTAGTATCTCCAGAATTGCATGATTCCACTACTGCTGCCGTGACCTGTGTAATTAGCAGTATTAGTTGTTGTTCAAAGTATGTGGGTAAATAGTATATTTTACCCCATTTGTAAGCTGTGTTAACTGCCTGGCTTCTTTGGGAGAGGAGCATCTGTTTGGGTAAAATATTAGCCTCAGATTTTTTTAGAGCCTTTTGAGATGAAAAGGGGATTTTCTTTTCCTAAGAATATAAGCTATTTATTAAGTTAGTAACATTTTATTTTGTGGGTTGGTATATGTATACTTGAAATAGCATTCCTGGCCCCTCTATCCACCTGATTTCAGTAGGTCATCCTGTCCTCCAGTCGTGACACCCAGACAGTGTCTCCAGACATTGTGAGATGTCTGTGGGGAACAGAATTGTCACCTCCTTGGAACCACTACATTAGCTTCTCTTCTCAGGCTTAAAGACACATAGAAGTGTTCATGTGCCAGTGAGTACTGTTTGTTGGATTTAGTATTGGTCATGGTGGAGATCAAAAATACAAAGTACACAGTCTTATTAGGGTTTTAGGAAATTTCTGTTTGCAGTTTTGAACTACTTGTTTCAACCAGTTGTTATACAACGCCAGGTGAACGTGAGGTTAACATTTTGGGGACAATCTTAATTAAAGCCCGTTTGTTCCCTTTTTTAACTTCCAGAAAATCTGTGTGTTTATGTCTGTGACTGGAGATGCTGGTTGTGGGCCTGCTGTAGACAGCATTAGCCAAAACAGATCCCTTTGGGCCCCACCCTTTGTAAATTTAGTTTATTCATTCAGTCTCCTGTTCTGAGAGCCACCACTGCTTATGGGACGCAGGTAGGCTCTGGGGCAGACACTTTGCTTTTGACTTAGTTTTTGACCTGTAACCAGGGTTGGTTGTGAACTTGTGAGTGTACTATAAATGATTTGGGGAACAGAAGAGGGGGAATGGGGAAGGGGAGAAAAATGCCATTGAGACGAAGTATAGAAAGAGAGAGGGGGAAAGTGGGAGTGCAGGTGGGTGTGGGGGCATGAGAGAGAGAGAAGTATTTCTATTTTGGCAACTAAGGAAGGAGATTGGACTAATGACACAAGGTCCTAGCTGATTTCTGGATGGTTCTGGACTTGTTTCTTGACTTTCGTAACTTGTCTGCCAGGACAGTTATCTAGTCTTTGGTGGACCTCCTCTGTCACTTTGTTCTGACTCCAAAAGTGAACAAGGAACGACTGCAGGATGGGGGTTTTGGTGAACAAGGGGGTGCTTAGGTCTCTGTTTCCAAAGTTACATTTGGGTGGTTGTTGGTTTTAGTTTTGCAGGTTTTCTTGCTCTTAGCAAGAGAGAATGTGCTAGAACTTCTCAAGTAACTTAATTGCTGTGGTCCTTCATCTGTTTCTGAAGGTCCAGCTTTAATTAAAAATCATCTTGAGACTTTAAAAAAAGTTCAAGTAACACTTACTCTGTAATAGAACTTTTGTTTTGTTTGCTGGTTTCTGTTTTGATTGTCTTTTTCTATTCCTTGTTGCTAACTGGATATTTTTGCGTACTTTCGACTTGCTTAAACACTTTAGTTTTTTGAAGGATGGCTATGAACGTAAGCAGAACTGTCCTTATTGTCTTAGGAGGAAATTTAAATGTATGTAAAAGTCACGTCTTTGGAACTTAGAAGATGAAGTAAACCATCTCCTCTGCCTCCCGGGCCGGTCCTGGTCGCCCCCATGCCAGTGAAATGGGCGGTCTGAAATCTGTTCCTCTCTTCTTCCTCTTCTCCACGTTTGCTTTTAATAGTACAAAGGCTATAGAATGTTCTTTACTATTTAAATGATTTCTCAGGATCTTGCATATTAATGTAGATGCTACAGTTTTTTTGGGGGTCTGTAACTAAATGAGATCATCTCTGACAAACCTCATAGGAAAACAAATAGATCTTTTGTCATCAAGAGGAAAGAGAAGCAGCAACAGGGAGAAATTCTTCCTTCTTCCGTGAGCTTACAGCAGACCTGTAAGGATCCCAGTCTGAGCACATGGCCCTTCCGTGGAAGTGGTGTTTACCTTCACCCGTTAAATGGTCTTATGAACCCCAGTTTGCTTTCAGCTTCTTGTAATTTTGAGGCCAGAAACCTATATGGTATGGAAAACCTCTCTGTATTTTTTAATTTGCAATTTTGGAGATAAGCTATAGTTAATAATTCTTAATGAATATTAAGATTCTCTTTATAAAATGAACATGCAGAGAGAATATGGGTATTGTACATCCTTTAAAAGCACTGTGAGAAAGTCACAAGGCCAGGAACCTCACTATACCAAGGAGAGAAACACTTCCAATACAACAACATAGTTACAGGCCAAACGGGACTAATTTCATTCTTGAATAGGTGACACCACTTTTGACTGAGTGTTGGCGATTACGTATCTCCTCTATAATTTACCTTTTCATTTTCTTTCCCTTACAACTTTTAGGTAGAACTTTAGACTTCGTAGCACTGAGTTAACCTGCACTGAAAGCTGTTTACCTGCAGTTGTTCACTTTTGTTGAAAGTGACCATGTCTCAAGTTCAAGTGCAAGTTCAGAACCCATCTGCTGCTCTCTCAGGGAGCCAAATACTGAACAAGAACCAGTCTCTTCTCTCACAGCCTTTGATGAGTATTCCTTCTGCTAGCTCTCTGCCCTCTGAGAATGCAGGTAGACCTATTCAAAACTCTGCTTTACCCTCTGCATCTGTTACACCCACCAGTGCAGCTGCAGGTAAGCGTTATGAATCCAAGTGTCTTCTTTTTCAAGTGTTTTCTTAGCCTGTTTTGTGATCTGACAAGTAGACTGCAGATGTAGGGAGCTCCCACATCACCTTCAGGAAGCAGAAGAAAATGTTACCATCTATGCTGCTTTTTCTCAGATATAAAACACTCGTTGTATATGGGGTTGGTGGAGGCCTGAGTTGACAGACCACTTCAAAGTGTAAGAAAGAATTGAAAAGGAAAGTATAAAACCTAGTTTATTATAAAGTGGTGCCCAGCAGAAAGAATTGAATAGTAAACACAACCTGGATATTTGCTATTGAATGAGAAAATTCTGCTTTAAAAATTATTTCCCAGGGCTGACCAAGAATTCTTGTATATGTAAAGCCTCCGTTTTATATATCTCTAAGAGTACATCCCAAGCAAGGGAGCAGCCAGAGAGTATTGGCATTTGTTAGTTTTTGTTTTGAACAACTGAGTTGAAGTTGAGATTCTGGAGGTAGTTCAGAAGTCACAGTGAGGCCCATTTAGAAACTGAACAGTGAAGCAGAGAGTTTTAAAGAGGAAATAAGTCAGAAGCATTTAAATCTGATTATTAAGAAAATAAAAATGAACTAAATGTGCTTGTTGATGGGGCTCCTGGCTGGCTCAGTTGGCGGAGCATGTGACCCTTGATCTTGGTCATGAGTTCAAGCCCTACACTGGGTGTAGAGATTACATAAAAACAAAACTAAAAAAAAAAAAAGTAAATAACTGTGACCATCGGTGAGAAAAGACTTGAAACACCTGAAAAAATAAACCAACCTGAAAACAAATATTCTGCTTCCCAACCCTCCCTGCAAAGTGGCAAAACCAATTAAATGGGATGTCGGGATGAGCGTCCCCATACCAGAGTCACCTGCTAACAGATCTTTCACCCCTTGTGTCTGACAGTTTCCCTTGTACTTCCGCCTTCATTTCTCATTTCCTTTATCAGTCTGTTCTTAGAGTGTTGGCTTACCCCACTCTCAGCTGCCTGGCATCTGTCTTGCTACCTCTAGACTTCCGTGGATGGGCTCACCGGATAGCACTCTTGACTGGTCATAGCACCCTAAGAATTCAGTTTTCCCCCAAATTTGCTGTTGCAGACCATCTGAAGAAGCAATGCCATAGACTGTTTCAGTCATCTGGGATTTACTGCTTTTTCTTTTAATGTGTTCTTATATCCACATACTATTACTCCTGCCCACCATGGCTGCTTTATTTTACTTGCATAATTCTCAGAAGTAGATAAGGTCTGAGGATGGCAGCGTGTGAGATAAGGCTAGAGGGTGTCCCAGGAATGAGACTCTAGCTCTGAGTTAACGACAGTCACCGCTTCAGAGGTGGTATTGGCATGCCGGGTTCTGTGAGGTAACGAACAGGGTGCAGCTGACAGCTGTTGAGGGACCCAGTGTGTCTGTGCTCAGAAGACTCCTTGTTGCTCCCTTGGATGGTTGTAATACCAGTGCTGCATCTGATTTCAAATCCTGCTCGCCTGCTGTGGTTTAGTTATTCCCTTGACTTCTGTTCTCTCCTTGGAAGACATGCCCTCTCCTAGGTTACCTGTCTTCAGCCAGTCCAGAGAAGACCCCAGCAGTGTCTTCAGGCAGGTGTCCCCTCATGGTTTGCCGCTGTGTGTCCCTGCTGCTCTGAGTCCTTAGACATTCCATCTGTCTTCCCCTCCTCCGTGCCCCTGGGAGAGCAGCAGTTCTATATACTGCTAGTTGACTTCATTGCTCTTACGTTGTTTTTCAGTTCCTTCTAGCATGGCACACCCCAAAGAGAAAACCCCAATGTGTCTTGTGAATGAGTTAGTCCGTTTCAACAAGATTCAGCCTGAGTATAAGCTTTTGCATGAGCAAGGTCCGGCTCACTGTAAGGTAAATATTGTCTGTACTGCTTGTGCATTTATAACCCACCAGGAATGTCTTCTGTCTTTTTATGCTGCTCCAAGTAGTGCTGTGGTTCAGAATATGTATTTCCAAACCACTGAGGCTGTCTTCAAGAGATGCCAGAGTGTAGATTTTTGGCAAGTCTCTTCTCTTCATCTTTGCCGAATGGGCCAAAGAAAAGATATGCTTCTTTTTGGGAACTGCAGTCAGTGTGTAGTTGTGTTTAGGATTCTGAGAAGAGAGAATTCCCAAGCCCTGTGAATGATTTCCTGTGAATTTTCCAGGCTCTGATCCTCCTGGCTGCAGCCTGCCTCTGGCTCCTTTCCTGCTTGTTCTCACGTGGACCTTAGACTCTGAAGGGAGAGGAGGGGACAGGAAATCCATTTTGCCACTTGTTAGCCATCCAGGTAAAAGGTTTGAAAATGAGGGACAGAAATTAGTCCTGAAGTCAAGTCAGTCCTTTAGATTATCTCTGACTTCACTTATCCTTGTCTTTCCTCTTATCGTAGAGAATGGAAGAATGACTGTAATTTAAATTTTTTTTAACTTTTATTTAGGAATTCAGTCTGTGAAGGTTGTTTGATAATATAAATCTTGGAACTTAAATGGTGCATATCTGGCTTTATCTTTGCAGCTGCAGTGTGAGAAGGGTGTGGTATGAGAGAAGGAATCCAGCCTCCTATTTCTGATGCTAGCCTTGCAGTAAACATAAATAATTAAGGAGGAGTTATTGGTCTCTTTATGCCTCATTTTCCTTGACTTGCAAACCTCAGGCCTTGAATGATACCAAGTTTCTCTTTTAATTTGACTAAAAGTAACATCAGCCACAATCCTAAATAGGTACCATAGTGTGGTTAGGTAAGTCACCTTTGGTGTCAGGCAAATATGGGTTTAAATCTAGCTGTGTGACCTTGGGCAAGTTACTGCTCTTTTTGAACCTCAGTTTCCTCATCTGTAACATGGGGATAATATCTACCCAAATGGGTCTACTGTGTCAATTAAGTGAGAGAATATATGTTAAGGTGTGGAGCACAATGCCTGACAGTAAATGCGTGAGAGACGGTAGCTGTTACTGTTAGGCATTTAAGAAACACAGAAATTTCTCCTCACACGAAGCTAGTTTTAACATTCTAAAGCATAATGATATTTGAAATTTTGGAAGGCAATTAATGATTTCCTATAACTTCTGATCTACAGGATTATTTTTGCAGACCGTAACTTTGGGATTCTCTTTTATTAACTGTTTTTGGTATTTTTTGAAATATGTACTTTCTCACTTAACCTTTTAGTGGTACTTTAGGTAATTTGGCTGTTTGTTCAGTCTGTAACTGCGCTTTTATTTACCAATTGTTCAAAGAGGAAAAGTTACTCCTAGGTGACTGTTGGACTATTTATTTAAAAAAATTTTTTTTTTATTGCTTTATTTATTTTTGATACAGAAGAGACAGAGCATGAGAGGGGGAGGGGCAGAGAGAGAGAGGGAGACACAGAATCTGAAACAGGCTCCAGGCTCTGAGCTAGCTGTCAGCACAGAGCCCGACGCGGGGCTCGAACCCACGAACCCACGAACGTGAGCTCTGACCTGAGCCGAAGTCGGAGGCCCAACCAACTGAGCCACCCAGGCGCCCCGGGACTATTTATTTAAAAATAAGTGGTCTGGTGTACTTTCAGTTCTATTAAAACCAAGATTCCAACCTTGTTACCGACCCTGTACGCAGAGAGGCAACAGTGCTCACGGGGAAGTCCTGGAGAAAGGCAAAACTGTTAATAAAATTAACGCTCTTTTGTTTTAAGTTTTTTGTTTTTTTTTTTTTTTAGTGTCTTTCCACGTAAGGATCATGAAAATGCCCCAGGGATTGCACAGCATGGGCTTCTGCTGTTTGGCTGTTAGGCCAGCCAGGATTTTCAGTCCATGCTTTTGGTGCCTAAATGAGTAACCTTGTGAACTGCAGCATAAATACAGGGGACCCCCAGTGGTTCCACTGGGGTACGATTCTTTAATTTTCCCCCTTCAGTGGCAGCTTATACTGAGGGAATCCTGAAGTTAAGACCTTCGAGAAAAATCAACTGTGAAGGCATGCTGCGCCCATCCCTTTAGGCACCAGATTTAAATGATCTGGACATATTCAGAGGAGTGCATTCACATTAATGTTTCTCATGTAAATTATTTGCAAATGAAACAGTGATATCCAGTGATAAAGAAAAGCAGAAAAACAAAAGCTCTGGTTGGTTTTGCTAAATTGCCGAGTGTGAGTCTCAGACTTTGCAGTGCGTCAGAATCACTAGGGGAGCTTATTAAAGATGCACGTGCTGGGGTCCCCTCACTTGCTCCTCAGTTGATGTCACTGGACGCGTGTGTTTTACGAAGCTTTCTCAGATGAGCACCAGAGCTAAACAATCACTGTGCTGTGATGGGTCACAGTGTTTTTGACAGAATAGTCGATTCTGATAGGATTAACATAACCTAATTTTAAGAATGGAGTGTGTATTTGGGTTACCTTTATCCTTAAAAAGGAATAAAGAGGCTTGCCATTGTTGGTTTGCTGAGGACAAAATCAGCTGTTTTGGATGCCTCCTTGAGTTCAGAAACATATCTAGATCTTTGCTTGCTGTGGATTGGATTTTCTCAAAGTAGAGGCAGTGTCTGGTTAGTATAGTCTTAGGAAAATAGAAGCAACGTTTTAGAGCCTGGCTGACATTCCCAAACTTATTCAGGTTTTTGTCCTGCTGGGATTTTCCGACAAAAGACTACAAACACGAGAACATCGAAACAAACGCCTTAACTTACATGAGCTATTACTCTGTGTCTAAATCAAGTTTGCTAAATTTCTTCCCTGAGGAGTAATTGGAAGACCATTTCTATTTGGAAATGACTTCCAAATAAACAACATCTAATATTTAAATATTTAAGAAAACATTTTTAATCTCTGTACTTACCTCCATTTTTCAAAGCATAGTTTTGTCAGAGTGGTGTTCAATGCCAGTCAATGACACATATATCTTCTTGCATTTGTAAAAACAACAAAAAATGGGAATGAGAGGATAAATTGCCAAGATAAGGACTAGACCTTTTAAACAATGACCATAAAAAAAACGCTCAAGGTCCAAGTGACGTATTACAGTCCACATCAGGTGTCGTGAATTGGGAGCTCACAATTTTCACTTGCAGGTGTTCGCAGTGCAGCTAACCCTTGGAGGTCAGCGCTGGGAAGCTGGAGGAGTTGGTATTAAAAAAACCCAGCACGCAGCTGCTGCCAAAGCTTTGGAAGAAACACAATTTCCAAAACCCATAGTCCACCCTTTTCGTAGCGAAGGAAGAAATCCAGGTATTATGTGTGGGCCAAGACAGATTCCTTTCAAAAGTGTGTGTAGAGGTACCCATTTAGTACGTATGTGCATTCTTTCATAACTGACTTGTTGATTTTGAAAGCACAGTTTCTACACTACCAGTGGCAAACGCTTGTCTTTCTAGAATCCTTAACCATCCTCTAAAGCATGGTTCCCAGTCACTGGTGCCTTGACTCCTGCAGATCTGGAAAGAAGGTCCTGAGAGGTAGGGGTGTCGCCAAACGATTTCCAGGATTTCAGAGAAGCCTAGTAGTGAAAATGCATTTTGTCCCTCAGTAAAGTTGTACGGATTGCCAAGAATGTGGGCCGTAGCTGGAACCCCTTCAACCCAGTGTGGAAATAGCAATTATAACCTGTAGATCAGAAACACAGACTGTCACTTACAGTCTCCTGATCATCAAAAAGAATGAGAAAATAACTTAAATATTTATTACTTAAATACTATTAGTAGTTAACATCTCTTCAAACAAGGGACCGAAGCAAGGAAAAGACTGATGAAGAAGAGCTTCTGGTAAAAGCTTTGGGAGCCCCTGCTGTGGGTGGCCTGCTGCTGTGGGTGGAAGTGGCTCTTAGAGCCATGTCACCGTCAGGCACACAGAGTGCCCGGTCCCTTTGTACATAGGAGGGAATCTGGGAGATTTCAGCCACACCTTCCTTGTTGCTTTTGATTTTTTTGTGGTAATTCAGATTCATTCTCCACTGCAGGGAAATTTTATGGGTCAGAGCTGTTTTTTTTTTTTAATGTTTTTTTAATTTATTTTTGAGAGACAGAGACCGCACGAGCTGGGGAGGGTCAGAGAGAGAGGGAGACACAGAATCCGAAGCAGGCTCCAGGCTCTGAGCTAGCTGTCAGCACAGAGCCCGACGCGGGGCTTGAACCCATGAACCGTGAGATCATGACCTGAGCCAAAGCTGGCCGCTGAACCGACTGAGCCACCTAGGCACCCCCAGAGCTGTTCTTAAGATGATTCAAGTTGTGCTTTAAAAGAACCCATGTGAATCATATAAAAAATACAATTCTGATATTAAGAGAGAGGCTAGTTACTTCTGTAACCATCGATTTTGCAAATCCAAAGATACTCTTTTTTTTTTTTTATAGTATTTTATTTATTTTTGAGACAGAGAGAGGCAGAGCATGAGCAGGGAGGGGCAGAGAGAGAGGGAGACACAGAATCTGAAGCAGGCTCCAGGCTCCGAGCCGGCAGCACAGAGCCTGACGCAGGGCTCAAACACACGAACGTGCGATCATGACCTGAGCCGAAGCCGGACGCTTAACCAACTGAGCCACCCAGGTGCCCCCAAAGATACTCTTATAAATTTGATTCATGCACTAAATTTAGTTGAACCAGTTCTAGTACAGAATCAAGTCTTTTTTGCTGCTGTTGTTTTCCTCTGCATACATCCTAAAGAGGCATTTTAAAGTGGATTTTTGTGTGCGTTTACATTGAACTTTGCCATTGCTGGTGTTGTTCTGTGTTTGATGTGAAAGTGTTGTTCTCAGATGTGATTGTGCACTGACACTATTCTTTCCAGCCTGGTTTTCCTTTTAAATGTTTTTAAAGGTTTATGAATTGGACGAACTGAGAGAAAAAAATTGGGAAATGAATATGTGTATTTTGTACAGTTGATGACTCTGAGATAACCCAGATTATACTTGCTCTTGTTTATGTGGAAACAACTCATTTTCCTAACAAGTATTGTCACAGGTCAGATCCCAAACATAAATACTGAGATTGGAAATATCTGGATATTTTGTGGCGCGCATCTGACTTCTCCATACAATTTCTTGCCTCCTCCTCGATTTCACACCTTTCCTTATAGCACACATCCTATTGTGTGGTAGTTCTTTGAGAGTGTGTTGAGTCCTCTGGGGTAAAGAATTGTGTCCCTTAGCACAGTGCTTTGCATCCAGTTAGTACTTAGTGCATTGTTCGATGAAATAGTGTGCATAAACGTACTTCTAAGTGTAAGCCAATAATGCAACAAGTCAGTACAACCAGAGTTCTATTGGCCAAGGACTCCCAGGCAGTAAAATGATTGGGACAGACCCATGGGATTTTTTTAATCATGGGATTTGATGTGTATTGGAACTGATTTCTAGTAACTGGAGTGAGTGACTTTCACGGATAACGGCTTGTGCTAGTTGCTGCCCCTCTAACAGCTCTCACATTGTATTTTGTGCTGTTGCCTGTGTATTAATATCTAGAAATCACAGCAGATGCGTGGATTTCCTGACCTGATGCCTAGCAATGAATTACTTAGATCTTTTCATGGAATGCATTATGAATCCAGTTAGTAGAAAGCATGCTATTCTTTTTGATTTTAGTAACTATCATTCTTGTGTCAGAAAATAACCAGTTCTCTGTGTTGATTCTGTATTGCAGAAAGCCTAACCCCTACTGTAGAGCTAAATGCACTGTGCGTGAAGCTTGGAAAAAAACCAATGTATAAGCCTGTCGACCCTTACTCTCGGATGCAGTCCACCTATAACTACAACATGAGAGGAGGTGCTTATCCCCCAAGGTATGTATCTGTTTTACTTGCTTGTTTATAGAGCGAGAGAGAGAAAGCGAGCGGCGGAGGGGCAGAGAGAGAGGGAGAGAGAATCCCAAGCAGGCTCCACACCTAGCACAGAGCCCAGCGCGGGGCTCAGCCTCACAACCGTGAGATCACAGACATGACCAGGAGTCAGACGCTCAACTGATGGAGCCACCCAGGTGCTGCTGCTTGCTTTAAATACAGGTGAACATGTGTCTCATTTCTGACCTGGAAGAAGAAACTCTGAAGGCTGTGGAGCACATAACGGTTTGGTCCTCTTTAAGCTTGCCGAATGCTGAAGTCAGTCTTAACTCTGGTGCCTTTGGAACCGTGTCTGATGCTGCTGCTGTCACTTCTGTCGCCGGCAGGAGCCAGAGCGCATTCCTCACCAGCAGCATGGTTGTGCCCTGACACCGCCTGAGCGTGATTCCCACGAGCACCAGGGGTCTCAGCACTCATAGATTTGTTGATTATTGTTTATTGGGTATTCTTTGGCTTTGAATTTATGTGCTTTGTAATAGCCTTGGAGTACAGGTATAGTAAAATACTGATTGAAACCTAAAAATCTTAAAAACCTCCTGTTGGGCAGTCATAAGACATTAGTGGATAGGTCAATGATCAAAATGGAAGTCTTCCTTTCCCGGCCTGACTTGGATGGAGGCAAAGCCACTTAAAAATTGTAAGCTCTAGGGGGCGCCTGGGTGGCTCAGTTGGTTAAAACATCTGGCTTTGCCTCAGGTAATGATCTCATGGTTTGTGGGTTTGAGCCCACACTGGGGTCTCCTTGGGAGTCTCTCTCCCTCTCTCTCAAAATAAGTAAATAAGCATTAGAAAAAAAAATTCCCAGCCTTGTATGGAGACAGGTAAGTGTATCTCTCAGATATTAGAAAATGGAGCAAGTTTTCTACTATAGCCAAAGTCTAATTGTATACATTTGGGTTACATTATAAATTGAACTCACATAGTCCATAAGCTATTTTTGGGACATCAGTTTTCTTGCTAAACAGTATCTGCTCATCCTGTGCACCAGCTCTAACCCAGGGTGAGCTCATGAGGCCCCTGGGTGTGCTGAGGAGGAGCATCCCTGATGTGATTAGGGCCCATGATGAAGGTCAGACCTGGGCTTTGCCGGAGAATGTGCGGGCGATTTACTGATCTGAGATTGTGATTCTGCTGTAACCCCCTTTTTACTTCCAGGTACTTTTACCCATTTCCAGTACCACCTTTACTTTACCAAGTTGAGCTTTCTGTGGGAGGACAGCAGTTCAATGGGAAAGGAAAGACGAGGCAGGCTGCAAAACACGATGCTGCTGCGAAAGCCCTGCGGACGCTGCAGAGCGAGCCCCCGCCCGAGCGGCTGGAGGCCAGGCGGGCCGGCGAGCAGGTGCGTGCCGAAACGCGGCCTCTCCAGGGGCTCTTCCGAGGAGATGCGTGGCGGGCCGCCCAGAATTTCTGTGATTTGGTAGCTTACATGACTTTGTACCCTGTGGCATTTTGGCCTTTCTTCCCCACCCCCCCTTTAAAAAATGTTTTAGCAAGAAAGTCAGATGCCTTCTTTTCCACTCCATGGCATTGTTTTGAGTGAACATGGGAGAAAGACTGTGACTCAGTTGAGTTGTGAAGCACTTGCCTGGAGGAGTTCTTTGGTGTTAAAGGTTACACTTGTCAGAACTGCAATTTATGGCACCAGCTAGAGAATTTTCTGAAGCCATTTTTGACTAGCTACTCTGTCATATCAAAGTGCCGATTTCTATTGCTACATAATAAACCATTACAAAACGTAGTGGCTTATCCACCTATAGGCATTTATTTTGCTTACAAATCTGCAGTTGAGGCAGAGACCTTGGCATGGAGCTGGCCTCTCCTCTACACAGCTCTGACTAAGGTGGCTCTGCAGGGACCAGAGGGTCACTTTCAAGATGGCTCCCTCACAAGGCTGCTGAGTTGATGCTGGCTGTCGGCTGGCTGTCGAGACCTCAGCTCCTGTCTTCACACGCCCTGTGCAGAGATGGCTTACCCATCCCGATGGGATGGTGTTGGGTTCCACATACCATGGAAGGCAGGAAATGGAAGCAGCTTCCAGTTTCTTAAGGCCTGGGTCCAGAGATCCCCACAGCATTACTTCTGCCATGTTATACAGGCCAAGCAGGCACAGAGCCCAGATTCAAAAGGAGGAGACACAGAACCTCACTTTTTATAATTAGGCAAAATTCACATAACATAAATTCACACTCTTAACCATTCAGTTGTGTTCAGTATGTTGACAATGTTAAGAACCCCACTTCTGGATGAGAAGAGTGTCAGAGAATTTGGAGGCCTGGTTTTAAAAATCTCACAGTAGGAATAGGTTTTTAACTTCTTGTGGCTAAATGGGAACTGAGGTTTTAGGAAATCAGTGACTGTTTTCCATTACGGTGTGTGTACGTTTTCCAGCGTTATCACACATTTACAACAGAAATGATCTGTTTCCAGGGTCCACCGAGGACCAAATAGAAGAGGGGATTTCATGAAGTTAAAGGGATGAGCTTCTCACTGGTGAGATTTGTTAGAGGCAGTAGGTAGTGTAATCTGAGTCATCTTGGAGGCTTTTCGTTTCTTGACTTGGCTGTGGTGCTGATCTAATTGGAGTCAGATGGGGTGGCTGTGCCTCAGCTGCTTCTCGCCAGCAGTTGTTCCCCGACGCTGCGCACTGGTATGTGGGTTGTCTGCTTCAGAGCCCCTTGGGGAGTTAAAAAAAAAATTCCTTGGTCCAACTCACACGACTTGGTTTTTTTGTGTTTTTTGTTTTGTTTTGTTTTGTTTTGTTTTGTTTTGAGAGACAGAGACAGCATGAGCAAGGGAGGGTCAGAGAGAGAGAGAGGGAGACACAGTGTGAAGCAGGCTCCAGGCTCTGAGCTGTCAGCAGAGCCCGACGCAGGGCTTGAACCCATGAACTGTGAGATCATGACCTGAGCCAAAGCTGGATGCTTAACTGAATGAGCTACCCAGGCACCCCCAACCCACACGATTTCTAATAGGAGTCTGTCTTCTGTGGGGTTTTTTTTTTTTTTTTTTCCTTTTTTCTTTTCAAATGTGCTCTTAGAGTAGCTCTAAAGCCCAGTCAGGGTTTGGGAACCACGGGTCCTAAGTATCATCTGTGTATCCCCCTCAGGCAGCCACCCCACTTTGCTGCCTGGACGTACCCACCGTTTTGCCAGAAAGGGAAGGTGCCTGATTGGTGTCCCCAGTCTGACCCCATTACCCTGGAGCAGCGAGGTTGGCTCTGGCCCGAGGGCAGAGGCTGGCATAAATGTGTGCTCCTGGGCTGAGTTCCAGTGGCTTCTCTGCCATCTGTATGGAGCTGTGTTGTGAGTAATGTGGAATCTGCTCGTGCCCCTGTTCTCGCCCTGTGTGGTTTGAAGCAGAGATGGTGCCCTTCAGAAATGGCTCAAAGACTGGGCTTGCCCAGTGCTTCAGGAACAAGAGTCCTGGGGTCCGATGAGACTTTCTTTGAGTTAACAAGTGAAACACTTGGCCTCCCACCTCAACCGGGCCTCCTGACAGCTGGGTGGTAGGGTGTAACGAGACATTTTTAGAAGGGATCTTTAATTTTTTTTCCTTACAATTAATGCATGTGAACTATAAAAAAATTTTAAATTAAAAAAATTGTTTATTGATTTGCTGCTTAATGGATGGGTGATCACTGTAAACATTTTGGCGGATGTCCATGCACATGTAAGTAAACACGTGTGTCTGACAGAAGTGGGATGCTATTGTCCGGTGGCCACTTTTTTCCATGGGACTGCGTGTCATGAATCTGTCGTCATGCCATTTACTCACAATTCCTTGCAGGACTCAAATTCAGCCTGCATCTAAACACTTTTTTTTTTGTTATTTAAATTCAAGGTAGTTAAACATATAGTGTAGTAATGGTTTCAGGAGTAGAATTTAAGTGATTCATCTCTTACATACAACACCCAGTGCTCATCTCAACAGTGCCCTCCTTAATACCCATCACCCACCTAGCCCATCCCCCCCCACCCCTCTCCCCTCCAAAAACCCTTTGTTCTGGTTTTTTTCTTTTGTTAAGGTTTTAAAATTTTATTTAATTTTATTATTTTTTAATAGTTTATTGTCAAGTTGGTTTCCATAGAACACCCAGTGCTCTTCCCCACAAGTGCCCTCCTCCATGTCCATCACCACTTTTCCCCTGTCCCCTTCCACCTTCAGCCCTCAGTTTTTCAGTATTTAAGAATCTCTCATGATTTGCGTCCCTCCCTCTCCCTATCTCTTTTCCCCCTTCCCCTCCCCACAGTCCACTGTTACGTTTTTCCTGTTAGACCTGTGAGTGCAAACATATGGCATCTGTCCTTCTCTGCCTGACTTATTTCGCTTAGCATGACACCCTCGAGGTCCATCCACATTGCTACAAATGGCCAGATTTCATTCTTTCTCACTGCCATGTAGTACTCCACTCTATATATAAACCACATCTTCTTGATCCATTCATCCGTTGTTGGAACATTTTTAATAGTTTCATTGTGTGAATATTCCAGTTGTGTTCTCAACGGAGGCTTGGTGATTTGGATTGTTTGCAGTATGTCCTTTTAGAAAATAGGTAGTGAGGAATGTTGTTACCGTTACATCTTTGTGCAGGTCTGTGATTACTTTTATGAGCTACAATCATAAAAGTGGACTTTGATGGCAGTATATATGGCCAAGTTCTCCATTAGAAGCATGGCGCCAGTGCAGCCTTTTTGCCTGTGGTCTGCCAGTATTGGGATAACAGTGTATTTTAAGTTTCTTTATTTTGAGAGAGTCGCGCAGAGGAGGAGGAGAGAGAGGATCCTAAGTAGGCTCTGCACTGCCAGCATAGAGCCTGATGTGGGGCTCGAACTCATGAACTGTAAGACCATGACATGAGCTGAAATCAAGAGTCAGATGCTTAGCCAACTGAAACACACAGGCACCCCCTGGAAATTATAATTTTAAACAAATTGTTCATCTTGCTTTTGAAAATATATAGAGCACATGATTGTGTGATAGATCAACTTGTCTTCTGTAGAACATGGCCAATAAAAACCCGCAGTTTATATCTACACGGCAGGCGTTGTCTGGTTCCTTGACCACAGGCATTGGGCTCGGGAAAATGCCACCCCTTCCATGGCAGGACGTCACTGATTAGAGCTGGCAGGTGTTAACGCCAGAACCAGCAACAAGTGCAGTGAGTGCTAGGGTAGAAAGTAGCAGGTGTCATGAGAGCATCAGGTGCCTCATTTAGACTGGAGTAAAAACCATGCATTCAGAGCAGTCCTTTCTGAGGCAGCATCGAGGCATAGACTAAGGATAAGCAGAGAACAGCAAGAGCAGCTTGTGCAAAGGTCCTGTGTTGGAAAAATGTCTTTCTTTGGGGCGCCTGGGTGGTTCAGTTGTTTAAGCGTCTGACTTCAGCTCAGGTCATGATCTCACGGTTCGTGAATAACACCGTGTTTGGCTCGTGGCCTGGAGCCTGCTTCAGATTCTGTATCTACCTCTCTCTCTGCCCCACACCCCCACTTATACTCTTTCTCTCTCTCAAAAATAAAACGTTAAAAAAGTTTTTTTTAATGTCTTTCTTTTTTCTTCTGTTTCCCCCCCCCCCCCCAAATCCAAGACTTGTGGTGATAAAGAATGACTTACTCAGTGTCTGAGCTGTTAGGAACAAGATGGCCAATAGCTCCAGTATATGCCATAGACAAAGGGAGCTGACCTAATGTGCACTAGTAGGGAGGTGGTTAAATAAACAGATACATTTGTCAGAGGGAGTCCCAGAGCGTGGTAGGTCTGTCCAGAGAGGCGTGAAAGGAAGCCCCTACTGTATTGAGAATGAGTCAAGAACCTGAACTGTAATTGTGTAGATAGTGTGATGCTGTTTGTGTTTAATAGAAGTGCCAGCTGCGTCAGTGAGTATGTGTGTGCGTGTGTGTGTGCACGTGTGCAAGCGCATATGTCTGATTGTGCATGGTTTCTGTCTTGAAGATTGTATCAAGCTTTGAAAGTTTTCTCTTGGTGGTAGTGGTAGAAGACCAACTTTAAAAAAAAAAATTAAACTCTTTGAAGGCCTTTCTAATCCTACTTTTGTGAAAAGAAATCATGCAGCTCTTCTGGTCTTGAGTTACTTTCACTTGGGCCAGGGACGTATTTAGCTGGGGCTTAAACTAAAATGGATTTTCATGATCTGTCAGGGTCCGTGGGACCCAGTTTTCATTTTTGAGCTTCTTTTTCAAGCCATGTAAGGATTAATATTGCATGACTTGTATTCTTTGCTGGAGAGCTTACCAAGAACAAAGAGAAAACACTTATTTTTTTCAGATAGAATAAGACTCCTTCTGTCTGACAAGGATCATATAGGTCCTTTGGACCCTTTTGGAAATCTTCATATTATGGAATCTAAATTTTCCTTTGTCTTGAAACATTTTGCTTTTTGTTGTCCTGCACGGCGTGTCAGCACTGTTTGTCATCCATTCCTAAATACACGAAGCAAGACTAGAATAAAAGGAAATGGAGTTATGGTGAGTCCCTGGGTGGATGGGAGAGTCGTGAAGTAGCCACTGTTGCGTCAGCCTTTGCTCTGCCTCCTGCATCGCCTGGCCTGCCGCCGCCTTTCAGGAAGATGCAGGAGTCGGGGGACACCGTCTTTCCCCTCTGCTCTTAGCTTTCCTTGAACTCAGGGGAGAATTTAGAATTTTTCTTTGTCTGCCTCTAACGGCAGAAAGAAGACGGTTGGCAGAGGGAGACGCAGCCACTCTCGGGTGGGTGGGAAGGTGAGCGCAGAGGGCGGCAGCGCCGGGACTCGACTGTGGCTGCGGGGTTGAGAGCTTCGGGGGTCTGTCTCACCCTGTCAGTCCTCACGTGGGCTCGAAGGTTAGCTTCCCCCGGCTCGGGGATCAGCGAGCAAACAGTGTGTTCCTCTGGGGTGTGAAAAGGAAATGTGTGCTCTCTCCTGGCCATTCAACAGGAAGGACTTCGTCACACAGTATTTTATGACAAGAGCCTGGAGCATCCTGTTTTGATTTTTTTTTTTTTAAGTATACGTGACATTCTTTTATTTTTTTAAATGATGTTTGACCACCAGAATTTATTTTTTACCACCTACGCTTCATAAGATAAGTGGACAAATGCAGAAGGAGGTGTGTGTGCAAAGGTGATTGGAGGATATAGATGATAAAACAATGGAGAAACCCACTAGATCCTTCTTTGGGGGTTTATAAATCAAAACATGAAGGCATGTTGTAGTTACGGAGCAAAGAAGATGGCTGTTCTCCAATAAAATTGTGAGTCCGTTTCACAAGTAGCGTGTTTTGATGATACCAGTCCAAGAAGAATCCGACGCCATGATAAGCCGGAACTCACTGGAGATGGATTTGAAAAATGGCATCGTTACAAGTGGGCTGTGCTCTGCATTCAGATGTACCAGCTGATGAGTGGCATTTAAAGGACCATGCCCGTTTTGGGTACAGAAATGCCTTCCAGGCTACAAATCTAAAATAAAGACTTGGATTTGATATTTTTAATTCTGATTAAAATCTCTAATGGAAAGAGTCTTGATCTTTTGTTCTGTATATTATTTTTAAAATGACTTAAAAATTTTTTTAACATTTTTATTTATTTTTGAGAGATAGAGAGTGAGCAGGGGAGAGGCAGAGAGAGAGGGAGACACAGAATCTGAAGCAGCTCCAGGCTCCGAGCTGTCAGCCCAGAGCCCAGTGTGGGGCTTGAACTCACAATGGCGAGTTCATGACCTGAGCCGAAGTTGGACACTTAATCAACTGAGCCACCCAGGTGCCCCTGTAAAATGACTTTAAATATAGAAAAATAAAGAGTGTGTTAGAGCCAGATAGTAAGTAAATGGTTAGGTGATTTTTTTTTTTTCCCCTGGCATATTGAGTTTAAGCTTGGTTCAGAGTGGTTTTTTTTCTTAATGTTGCCTGAATTTTATTGGTGAACCATACATTCCGGAATTGATATTAACAGTAATTCCCACTTCGTGAAGATAAGATTAAGGCTCTACTATGCTTTTCCCATCTTACTGAGTATGGTATTTGTGGATTGGTTTTGACTTACTTGCTGCTTTCCAATCCAGTCCAACATTTTGTCTACTCCAGATAATATCAAAATTATTTATGTAAGAGAGCAAAATAACCTGACTACCAAGTGAATATGTATCTTTGTTTCCTGGTTTGCATTTTTATTTTTGTTGGCTGTTTTGTCTCTATTGAAATCCCTTTAGGAGCAATGGCATAAAGCAGTGAATCTCTACTCTGCTAGTAAAATCAACTGAGGTCTTAAAAAAAAATACTATAAATAAAATGGATAGCTAAGCCCTACCTGAAAAAACTTGAAGTTAATTTTCTGGAGTTGGAAGCCAGCATCTGTCCTTGCAAAAGCCCCCAAGTGATCCTGCTGCTGCTGCTGCTGTCTTTAAGAAACACTGGCTTACAGTTTAGATTTTTGCAGTAGGTTGTTGTTTTATGTCAGACTTACGTGGAGTCTCAATATAAAGTAGCGTTTGATTAGTATAAACTTACAAGTTTATACTTACAATATTTATGAATATAATCAGTGAAATTGATTTATGTGAATTTTCAAAACACTGAATTATACCATGTATTGTTTTTGTCCATCGAAAAAAAACATGGCTGGGAAAGATACATCCCCATTTCAAAGTCATGGGTAAGGCCGCCATGGCAGGAGAGTGAAAGGGCTTCATTGTTTTTCCTTAAAAAATAAAACTTGGGTGTGAGTAGTTCTTAAGGTTGACCTTGTTAAATCCAGCACAATTGCCTGTTATGTTCTATTATTTATCGGTACTTGTCTGTTTGAAGTAGATTATAATGAAAAGTTAAAACTAATTGGGCTGGTAAAATGAACAACAGATTTGAAAGCTGGAGGACATGTGTGGTAGTTGAAGTCTTATTTTAGCGGCAGCACCCAGTTTATTTCTGAGTTTTGCTCTGGTTGCACTAGCACAGTTACTTAGCATGAGAGTGAACCCTTTGTTTTTCACTGCTCATCTACTCAGAACAGCTTCTGGGGCACGTGGGTGGCTCAGTTGGCTAAGTGTCCAACTCTTGATTTCGGCTCAGGTCATGATCTCAGGGTCTGTGAGTTTGAGCCTGCGTCGGGCTCTGTGCTGGCAGCTCGGAGCCTGCTTGGGATTCTGATTCTCTCTCTGCCCCTGCCCTGTTTGTGAGCTCGCTTGCTCACGCATGCTCTTTCTCTTTCTCTCAAAATAAATTAACAACAACAATAAAAAAACCCACCTAGATATTCTTCAACTAAACAGCTGTCAAAAAACTTTTTTTGTGCACAAAAATGAGTTAACCTATTAGCAGAAGTTAATATGTTGATGATCTCTAGTATGTTACTATTTGGTACAAAACAGACTTTTTTGGGTTGCTTTTTAAAGATAAACTGGGGTGCCTGGCTGGCTCAGTAGAGCATGTGACTCTTGATCTCAGGGTTGTAAGTTTGAGCCCCATGTTGGGTGTAGAGATTACTTAAAAATAAATTCTTATTAAAGATTTTTAAAAAATGAAATCTTTAAGAAAATATGTAGATTACCTTTTAAATCATTTTTAAGTGTACAGTAGTTCTGTGGCATTAAATACATTCTCAGTACTGTGCAGCTGTCACTGCTGTTCAGAACTTTAACACATTGAACAGTAACTTCCCCTTTGTCACCCCCCACCCCCAGTCTCCCCCAGTCTCCCAGTAATATCTGTTCTACTTCTGTCTCCATGCACTTGCCCGTTCTAGATAACCTAATATAAGTGGATCTTCGTCTTTGGTGTCTGGCTTATTTCGTTTATCATAATGTTTCAAGGTTCATCCATGTTGTAGCCAATCAGAATTTCATTCCTTTATAAGGCTGAATAGTATTCCATTGTATGACGACAATTTGTCCATTTATCAACATATTGGTGGATGTTTGGGTTGTTTTCACCTTTTGGCCACCGTGAATAACGCTCCTGTGAACATAGGTGTCAGAGTATCTGTTTGAGTCCCTACTTTTAGTTCTTTCAAGTATATATCTAGAAGTGTAATTCCGGATCATACTGTAAATCTGTTTAACTTTTTGAGGAACAACCCAACTGTTTTTGCACACAGGCTGGGCTATTTTATATTCCTTCCAGGAAGGCCCGAGGTTTCCAGTTGCTCCACATTCTCACTAGTACTTTTTGTTTTCTGTGGCCGCTCTTGGGGTGTGAAGTGGTGTCTCATTGTGGTTTGACTTGTGTTTCCCTAATGAGGGGCGATGCTCTGTCCTGTTTCATGTCGTGGTCGGCCGTTTTCCTGTCTCTTTCAAAGACCTGTCTGTTCAAGTCCTTTACTCATTTTTTAATTGAGTTGATTATATAATTCTGGATATTAATTTTCTTAATCGGATGTATGATCACATATTTTCTCCTGTCTGTGGGTTGTTGATCGTGTCCTTTGATGCACAGAAGTGTTCCGTTTCGATGCAGCCCAGTTCATCTGCTTTTTCTTTTGCCGACTGTGCTTTCCGTCTCATGCCCGCGGAGTCAGTGCCACATCCAGTGTCATGAAGCTTTTTCCTGATACTTTCTTCCAAGACTATTACGATTTAATCCTACGTTTAGGTCTTTGGTCCATTTTGAGTCCATATTTGTGTATGGGTTTGTTTTTTTTTAATTTGGGCATCTGTTTTCCTAAGCACCATTTGTTCACCGTATTTTTAAAGATACAGGGTGGGGCTTTAAGTTTAAAACTTATTTAAAAAACAAATTTCAGGGGCACCTGGTGGCTCAGTCAGTTAAGCATCCGATTCTTGATCTCCGCTCAAGTCATGATCTCACGGTCACGCTGGCTTCAGGCTCTGTGCTGCGTGCGGAGCCGGCTTCATTCAGGTGCTCCCGCCCCCGCTCCCGGCTTGCCCTCGCTCTCAAGAGCGAATGAATGAGGAGCGCCTGGGGGGCTCCGTCGGTTAAACGTCTGACATGGGCTCAGGTCATGATCTCCTGGCTCGTGGGTTTTGGTCCCACGTTGGGCTCTGTGCTGACAGCTCAGAGCCTGGAGCCTGATTCTGATTCTCTGTCTCCCTCTCTCCCTGCCCCTCCCCTGGTCATACTGTATGTCTGTCTGTCTCTCTCTCTCTCAAAAATAAATAAAACATTAAAAACAATTTTATGAATGAATTCATGAATTTATTTCAAACCAAACTTTTGTGTGGAGCTCCAGCCTTTTAAGGCATCTTGCTTGAAGATTTCTGACTTTAAGGATTCACTCATAAAAAGTCAGGCCCTCTTTCTGCTTAGGATTTAAGCAAAAATAAAAGTATTTTTAGGTTAATAAGCCACCAGAAATGCTATGCAAATAGTTTTGACCAGGAAGAGAGTGAAGTGAAACCTGACTGGGAAGAACATCATCGTCATGGAAGGAGAGAATGAATTAGAGCAAGTGTCTGGGATAAATTTACTTGTTCAGGATTGTGTTCTTGATTGTATCTTCTTTTTAACTTAGAGTTTTATTTCTTTAACTGTGTAAGATCAACCTGATGAGCATAGGGAAATGCACAACAGATACAATCCTGGATCGTCCTGCGTTTTGCCTCTTTCGCAGTTTTAGCTACAAGTTTGTTTCAGAAAGCTCTAATCTTGGAAATAGGATTGTACAAATTCTTTGATAAAAGAGGCACAATAATATGAAGGGGAATTCAGCTCTCTAGCCATGGCATAGGGGGAAGGGGTGTTGCTGTTCCTGAGCTTACCTGGATTCTCACTGTCCGTGCAGCCGGAGAAGATCCCAGCCCTGGCTGGGGGACCGTGCGGGAACCCGGTTATAAAAGATAGTCTCAGCCTTTGTTCAGCAGACTCCATTAGTTTGCACCCGCATTTTTGCCGGCAGCAGGAGGTGCAAGGTTTTGTATGCAGTTTTGTAATTTGTTGTGTTGCATCCTTCTTTTATTTTTTTTATTTTTATTTAAAAAAAATTTTTTTTAATGTTTTATTTATTTTTGATACAGAGAGAGACAGAGCATGAGAGGGGGAGGGGCAGAGAGAGAGGGAGACACAGAACCGGAAGCAGGCTCCAGGCTCTGAGCTAGCTGTCAGCACAGAGCCTGACGCGGGGCTCGAACCCACCAATGTGAGATCTGACCTGAGCCGAAGCCGGAGGCTTAACCGACTGAGCCACCCAAGCGCCCCCGCATCCTTCTTTAAAAAAAAAAAGTCCCTGGGTTTCCAGGGACTTTATGTTCAAATAAGAAACCTGCATACTTAGGTGGAGAGACTTCTCATTTGAACTTTGTCCCACGCAGATGTGTCTGTATTCTGACTTTTTCCGAAAGGTAGCTTACCAGTCCTCAAGGAAGGCTCTGGAAGTCTGTCCTGCTTCCTGAGCAGCTGTGGCCTGTGGTTGTGCCACGGTGAGGCTGATTTCTACCCCCGAGTCTGTTAGGTGTGGATTGTTTATGGTGGATTTACAAGGCACACGCTGACCCAAGCTTTTTAACTTCTTAAATTCACTGCCACATGGCACACAGGCGACCCGCTCACTGGGCCAGTGCTCACTCCACACAGCTAAGGGTCAGTGTGCTTTGAGGGTGTATCAGAGCTGGGGTGTGGGTGTTTTTCATGAGAGTTCACTCCTAAACAATTATTCTTCCTTTAGGTGAATGGAAGAGAATCAGGAGAAGAAAATCTCAATAAATCTGAAATAAGTCAAGTGTTTGAGATTGCACTTAAACGGAACTTGCCTGTGAATTTTGAGGTAAGCTTGTTTTACATGTATTGTCAAACACTGTGGGCCTTCATCATTGGAATTTTTGTTTTTCCTAAAAAGCATTGGAATAATTATGTGAGCCTTCAGGTTTAAGATTCAGACTTTATATTTAGCAAAAAGGCAAAATCAGTTCTCTTCACTTAGGGGCAGCCATGCCCCTCTAGACAGTTCGTGGGTGGCCTTGGTAGGTTTGGCAGCCTCCTGGAATGGGTGTGAGGAGCCTGGTGTTTATGCTCTCGTGTGTATTCTGGAGAAAGGGTCCACTATTTTCACAAGACTCTCAAAAAGACTCGGTTCCTCCCAAAATGTTCATCTCTTCAAGAGTCTCTAGAAATTGTACAGCATAGTTGTTAAAAAGGACATCAGTTTTGGGGCACCTGGGTGGCTCTGTTCGTTACGTGGCCGACTTTTTTGTTTTGGCTCAGAGCATGATCTCCTGGCTCGTGAGATCGAGCCCACGTTGGCTCCGCGCTGATGCTTTGGATTCTCTCGCTTTCTCTCTGCTCCTCCCCAGCTTGCACATTCTCTCTCAAAATAAACATTTAAAAAAGGAAAAAAAAGGGACATCAGTTTCATCCTTGCCTAGCATTTGCCCTCTAATTCACCTCTCCAGTAACTTCATTTGTTGTTGGAGACTTTATGGTCTAAAAACGATAATTGATGGATTGTTAGTTCAACACAGAAAATAGATATATTTAGTACATGTTTCCTTCAGAGACCCAGTGAGTCCAAGTGGGGTAGCCAGGTAAGGGAGGTTAAGGTTCCGTTAATGGTCTGACACGCGGTGAATTCTTCCACAATTCCTTTTGATTTCCATGCTTGGTCGCGCACGATTGTGTTTTAGTATACAATGCAAATTTCTTTATTAATTCTTTGGTCTTTTAGAATTATGAAAACTACATATTTAGTCTTCAAAAATGCTTTAAACTTCCACATTGTTACTTTAAGCTAATGTAATTTGAAATGGGACATTTGCTTTAAATAATTTTAAGTGGTTCATAAATTTCTTTTGGCCTGTTTTTTAAGCCTCCTTAAAGTTTATTGTTCTGTAAAATACTTTAATTCTGTGGCAGTTTCACAGTTGTTACAAGTAATCCCCAAACTTCATACTGACCTTTATAAAACATAAACCTTCTGTGAGTGTGCTCTCCCCCTAAACTGGCTCCGGAGTTCAGTCCGTACTCTGTCAGCTGCGTGGTGAGGACTCTGACTTCTTCCTAGCAGTGCTTCCCTGCCTGCCACGGGGCACGGGTGGGGTGGGCCGTCCTGCACCCCCACACCCTCCCCGCCCCACCCTGGCGGGCAGGACCCCTCCCAGAGCAGAGCTCCACATGGATCTAGGGCTGTATCTTCTCACCCGGCTTTTCATCCCCCCCAGGCCTTCCTCCTCTGTCGGGAGAGGGGACCGGGGAGGCGATGAGGTGCAGGGGATGACGGGGCTGATTGTTGGGTGGGAGCTTCACTCCGAAAAGCCACAGGTCTCCCTGGGTGCCTGCTGCAGGAAAGGGAAGAAATCCTCCTTGCCTCCTCCTGCTGAGGGAGTAGTGGATTTTTAGAGATTATAGAGGGGGTGCCGAGACGGAGGGAGCAGGATGCCCAGCTTCCCAGAGCGCCTCCGGGTTACAGAAGTGCCTGCTGGCGCCAGGGCCCTGGTTCCCTGCGAAGCTTGCCACCTTTTCATGCTAGTTGTTACCCTGCCTGAGAGTCACAGAGCTTTCTGGAACCTTCGTGAAATCTGTGGGAATTGGAGATCAGAGTCCTTCTGCCCCACTTCCACTCTGTTTAGATTTCAGACTGTTCAGGACTGGATAACCCATAGCCAGCAGTTAGCTCTCAAGTAGTCGCAGAGGGTGGGAGCGCCCTCTGGTGGGCGAGTGTCTTACAAGGTAATTTCAGACCTTAGCAGTGTGTGCTGGTGGCCCGGAGTTTGTTAACGTGAGTACTTACGTTAGAGGACTCCTGTGTCAAAGGTTCATATCACTTCCATTGTTAGGTTGAGCAAGGGCTTTCAGTTTTTTCTTTCCCACAGCACCTGGAAGATTGCTTGGCACATAATGGATGCTCAGGAAATGCTTATTGGATGAATAGAACAGTATTTTTTTTAGTTTATTTTTTTTTCTAATTTTTAAAAAAATATTTTTAATGTTTTTTATTTATTTTTGAAAGACAGAGACAGCACAGCAGGGGAGGGTCAGAGAGAGAGGGAGACACAGAATCTGAAGCAGCTCCAGGCTCTAAACTAGCTGTCAGCACAAAGCCCGATGTGGGGCTCGAACCCACGAACCGTGAGATCATGACCTGAGCCGAAGCCAGACGCTTAACCGACTGAGCCACCCAGGCGCCCCTTCTAATTTTGGAGAGAAAAAGCATGTGTATGTCAGAGGGGGAAACACAGAGAGAGAGCAAGAGAATGAGAATCTTAAGCTGGCTCCACACTCAGCACGGAACCCAGTGTGGGGCTCAATCCATGACCCTGGGATCAGCCGAAATCAAGAGTTGGGGACTCAACTGACTGAGCCACCCCGGCTCTCCGGAACAGTTATTTTTACTAAGTTTTTAATAGTCAAGCCTGTCAAGTAGATAGCGGGGTTAGAAGTGTGAAATAGGAGAAGAGAGGGGCCATTCCTTCAGTTCTTTAGAAAAAAACGTATATAGCTTGACTTTTGGTAAAATACATAGTTTTAGTTAAAAAACGTGACAGTGCTGACTGATAAAGTCACTGGGAGGCAGTGGTGACCTCATCACAGTAAGTCGGTTGTAGTTGAAGCTCCAAACGTAGATGGAGGCTACCATGAAGACTCTGGTTGCTGAAGGGCCAGGGTGGGCTGTGCATCCGAAGTGGGGTCCAGGTGGGGGGCGGTGAGCCGGGAGGGTCTCTCAAGTCCGGCTGCTGGTGCGGGTGTCAGCTGGTCCTGGCGGCAGAGCCCTTCTGTCGGGCAGTCCTCCCCCTGGTCCTCCTCACCTTGGGAGCACAGCGCTGCTTTCTCGGGCTTACTTGGTTTTTCTAGCCATTTGTTGAATATTTTATTTTGAAAAATATCAAACCTTTGGAAAAGTTGGAAGGACAGTGAATTTATCCTTCACTTAGATTTACTAGTGCTTAACATTTTACGTTTGCTTTTTCTCTCTGTGAATGTATGTCTTTTATTTTTTATGTCTTCTGGCTCTTGCTGGATCATTAAAGACCAAGTGGCAGATAGCATGACTCGTAATGTTTCAGCATGTGTCTTTTTTTTAATGTTTATTTATTTTTGAGAGAGAGAGAGTGCGCACGCGAGTTGGGGAGGGGCAGAAAGAGAAGGGGAGACACAGAATCTAAAGCAGCTCCAGACCCTGAGCTGTCAGCACAGAGTCTAACGCTGGGCTTGAACTCAGGAACGGCAAGATCATGACCTGAGCTGGAGTCAGATGCTTAACCGACTGAGGTACCAGGTGCCCCTTCCATCATGTGTCTTTTAAGGACAAGGACATTGTCTTAAATAACCACAATCTCATGATGAAATATAGAAACTTGATCATTGCTGTAGCTCTTAAGTAACGTACGTCCTATATTTACATTTTGCGAACTTGCCCCTGTTGTGTCCTTTTCGGAAGGTATTTTCTTGTGCCCAGTGCATGGTCATGCCCTGCGCCTGGTAGAGGCATCTCTTTGTGTTCTTTTCACCTGTAACTGTTCATCAGCCTTTTTAAAAAAATTTTTGACATTTTAAAAAGTTACTTTGTAGAATGGCCCCCAGTTTGATCTGATTGTTTCCTCATGATTAGTTTCAGATTATGCATATTTTTGGCAGGGACCCCACAGAAGTGGTGTCATTCTTCTGAGCATCACAGGAAAGCATCTTACTGTGTTAGTGACACTTGTTTTATTGGTTTACACCAGATGCTCCGCCTTAAGAAGACTTTCTTTCTCTTTGTGATTCATAAGCTTTGAGGAGCCCCTTGAACGTTGCTCTCCAAGAGATCTCTTGGTGAATCCAGTGGTTGATACTCCTTCCTGGCATCAGTGATGGCTGCAGTGCATTTTCTACATTTCCAGGCTGACACTCCACAGGGAAGAACCTTCCACAACATTACTTTATAGCAGCAGAAGTCCACTGCTGCTTTTTATCCAAAATGTCACTTAATTATTGTCATCAGTCATTAGGGGGTGTCCAGCTGGCTTAGTCGGTAGAGCCTGTGACTCTTGATCCTTGGAGCTTACATTAAAAAAAAACAGAAGAAGAAGAAGAAGGGGCGCCTGGGCGGCTCAGTCAGTTGAGCGTTTGGCTCCATCTTGGCTCAGGTCATATCTCAAGGGTCTTGGGATCAAGCCCCGCACCTGGCTCTGTGCTGACTGCTGAGCCTGCTAGGGATTCTCTCCCTCTCCCTCCCTCCCTCCCTCCCTCCCTCTCTCTCTCTCTCTCTCTCTCTCTCTCTCTGCCCCTCCCTCACTTGTGCTCTCTCTCTCTCTCTCACACACACAAAAATAAACTTTTTTTTAAAATAAACGAAAAGGAAAAGAAAGAAAAAGAACCGTAGCTCATTATCATCACCGTCCGTGCTGATGCTCACATTGCCCCTCAGCTGGCTCCTGTGTCCTTTGACTCTCCCCCGTGGGGATGTTTCTGGAAGGGGTTAGTTGTTTGAGGTGTAGTTTTCATACAGCAGAATCCCCCCCTCAGGCATATGCTTCGATGTGCTTTGATGACCGTCTGCAGTTGTGTAAGTGCCACCACAGTTGCCACCTGAGACCTCTGCCCGCAGAGCTGCCCTGAGTCCCTTTCCTCTGCCCTCCGCCTCAGGCAGCCGCTGTCCGCTTTGGTCCCTCCGGTTCTGCTCTTGTCAGAACATGATGTGAAGAGAATTACCGAGTTTACTGCCTTGTTCTGGCGGCTTTAACCTACCACAGGCGTCCTTGTAGCGCAGGTCCGTAGTTCCCAGGGCGCCGACGCACCACCGCGTGCCTGCTGAAGACATCGGGGCTGCTTCCGGTTGTTGGTGCGAGGAGTAAAGCTGCCATAAACACACACACACACACACACACACACACACACACACACACAGATGTGTTTTCATGTCTCTGGAGTAAAAGCTAGGGAGTGAATTTGCTGGGATGCATGATAAATATATATCTTTAACTTGATAAGATGTTACACTGTCCTCCCCCACAGCAGTGTCTGCCCCTCCCACACTTGGTATTGTAGATGACAGATTTAGTCATTCCTGCAGGTGCACGGTGGTAACTGGTGGCCGCCATGCAGGAGGCGTGTCCGTGCGCCCTGCCTGCGCTGCTTTGCGTCTGTGCGTCTCCTGTGGGGGGCGGCTGTGCACAGCCTCTGTGGGTTTTATTGCCGAGTTTTTTATTATGGAGTTTTGGGTGTTATCTATGCATTCTGAATATAATCCATTTATCAGGTATTTTCTAAATACTTCCCAGTGTGTGGCTTGTCTTTGTATTGTTTAAATAGTATCTTCCAGAGAGCAGAGAGATTTTAGTGAGGTCCATCTGCCTAGTATTTCTTTTATGTTTCGTTCTGGTTGTGCGCAACCTGAGCTACCTTTGCCTCTTAATCTGAGGTTCATGCCTCATTCTGGGCTCTAGTTTTTCTGTCCGCTGTGACGCGTCTTCCCCCTCTCCTGGTTGTCGGTGCGCCTTGAGAGTCCTGCTCCATGCTCCTCCCCTCGCCTCTTCCGATTCTGAGTGCGCTTCGGACCGGCTGCTGCTCCAGAGTGTTTTAGCTTTGAACTTTCCCCGCTCAAGCTTTGGTGCCAGCAGAATTGGAAATCTGAGTAGAAACGACCTCAGCTATTCCTGTGAGGAGCCCTGGGTCCCTTCCGCAGACAGTGGCGTGTGGGGGGACCAGGCGGGGGCGCCGGGCATGCCTGTTGCTGGAGGGAGAGTCCTTGCTTCGAGGCACTGTAGCCGGTTGCACTAGAAAATACGTCTGTTTACCTCTCACTTGAGTCTGGCATCATAAGGCTCTTCCTCTCCATCCCGAATTTCATACTTACACCTCCTGCTGCCAGCCTGTTGAAGCCTGCTTCCTCTGCGGGAAGGCACGCGTGTCTTCCGTGTGCCTGGCTCCGGATCTAGGGTGCTCCCGTAACCTCCGGCCATCCCTGTGCCCTTTGCAAGTTAGCGCCCGCCCAGAGGCAGCTCTTCTCTGCTATCACTTCAGCTTCATTTTCTTTCCTGGACGTCATGTAACCAGGATGCTATGATATGGACAGTTTGATGTTGAGTCTCGTCTGCGTGTGTCAGTAGTTTATTTCCGTGTGGCATTTCAGCCTATGAATGTAAAATTGTGTTTATCCATTGTCCTGTTGATGGACATGTGACTTGCTTCCACTTAGGGAACTATCATGAATAAAGTGAAATCTTGTGTGCATGTGCACCCAGAATTGCCAAGTTCAAGGGCACGTGTTCAATACAAATGGTCAAGCTGTTTCCCAAAGTGATCATACAGTTTATGCTCCCGCCAGCTGCTCCACATCCTTGTCAACACTTGATACTGTCTGTTGTTTGGATTTTAGCCATTCTGGGGTGTGTATATTACAGTATGGCATTGTGGTTTCAATTTGCATTTCCTTGATGACAAATGATCCCTTTTTCACATGCTTATTGGCCATTTAGGGATCTTGTTTTGTAATGTATCTCGTCAGGTATTCTTTAAGTGGGAGTTTGTCTTCTGTTACTCACTTGAGGCATTTTTTCAGTATTCTGGATATAAATCCTCTGTCAGGTACACATGTTGCAAATATTCTCTCCCATTCTCTGGGTTCCCTGTATTTTTTACATGTTACCTGTTGAGAGCAGTTCTTTTTTTTTTTTTTAATTAAAAAAATTTTTTTATATATTTATTTTTGAGAGAGAGAGAGAGAGAGAGAGACAGACAGACAGTGTGAGCAGGGGAGGGTCAGAGAGAGAGGGAGACACAGAATCCGAAGACAGGCTCCAGGCCCTGAGCTGTCAGCACAGAGCCCGACGTGGGGCTTGAACCCATGAACTGTGAGATCATGACCTGAGCTGAAATCGGACGCTTAACCGACTGAGCCACCCAGGCGCCTGAGCAGTTCTATTTTTATGTTTATTTTAGAGAGATTGCAAGTGGAGGAGGGGCAGAAAGCAAGGGAGACCCAGAATCCTAAGCAGGTTCCAGGCTCTAAGCTGTCAGCACAGAGCCCAACACAGGACTCTAACCCGCGAGCATGAGATCTTGACCTGAGCCAAAGTCAGATGCTCAGTTGACTGAGCCACTCAGGCGCCCATGGCGAGCAGTTTTTAATTTCGAGGACCTTCAGTTTTGTTTTCCTTACGGCTTTCAAGAGCTCTTTGCTCCTCTCATGGTCATGGCTTGCTCTCCTGTGTTCTCTTCAGAGAGCGTTACAGTTTGAGCTTTCACATTTAGGTCTGCGTTTTGGCACCAGTTACCTGTTGTTTGGGGTGGAGTTTGAGACTGCGCTTCTCCTGTGGGGATATCTCGTTGCTTTTTTTATTTAAAAGACTTGATGCGCTGTGGTGTGTTTGCCAGAAATTACGAGACCATATGTGTACAGGTCTGTTTCTGCATTCTGTTCTGTTTTATTGGTCTCTTTCTTTGCCTGCAAACAATAGCATGAGGGCATGGGTGCTGTGACTTCACAGGAAGTCTTGAAATCTGGTCGTGTGAGTCTCTAAGCTGGTCTTTTCAAGGCCGGCTTAGAGAATGTGAGCTGGATTCCGTTTTTATTTTCCCACTGTGTGATCCTGGAATAACTTCATACTTAGGTTTCTGTTCATATTCAATTTTAGTGTTTTTCTCCTATCGTTGTGGACTTACTTTTTTATATTTTAATGTATTAAACCAAAAGTCAAAACTGTACAGAAAAGTACACACAGAAGTGTCATCCTGTCCCCTCTCCACGCCCGTCCTCCTGCTTGCTGTAGGGAACTAACTCTGTTGGTGTTGCTGTATCCGTCCTCTGTTTCTTCTTGGAAAAGCAAGTGTCTAAACACACCTTCTGTGTCTGTTTACGTGTAAGTGTGTACATATAAATCTTTTTTTCACACAAAAGTTAAACTCTTTTGCAGCTGCTGCTTTTCTCACTGTACTGGAAATCCCTGCCAGTCTTCAAAGTTTCTCCTCCTTTCTTGTGGCTGCGTGTGTAGCAGCCAGTATTTAGTAAGCTCAGTCTTGGCTTGAGGCTCAGAGCAAATATTAAACTTGAACTCGTTATGTCGTAGTTATTTCTGAGCTTTGCTGGAACAGCTTCCTTTCTGCCATTTGCAGTGGATTTCCCCAAACTCGGGGCCATCTGTGACCTGGGGACACGGACAGGAGCTGTTGTGCTCGGAGGGCGGAGCAGAACTTGCTTCCTGATTTCTCTGATGCTGTTTGGGACTGATCAGACCCAAGCATGTTAAGAAGTCTGAAAAATAAGGACCGAGGGACGAACAGCATTGGGGGTGATCACTGCCCCCTTTGGCCGATGTGCACGCCCCTTCATTTCACGGCCCTTCCCGCACCGCCCCTTCGCCGGGCCTTCTGGGAGGTGACGGCCAGCAGTGTGCTGGGCTGCTGGCAGGAGGCGGCCGTCAGGCCTTCACCCCATCTTTCCGTCTAAACCAGGTTGCCCGGGAGAGCGGCCCCCCCCACATGAGGAGCTTCGTGACCAAGGTGTCGGTTGGGGAGTTTGTGGGGGAAGGTGAAGGGAAGAGCAAGAAGATTTCAAAGAAAAATGCTGCCATAGCTGTTCTTGAGGAGCTGAAGAAGCTGCCGCCCCTGCCCACAGTGGAGCGAGTGAAGCCCAGGATCAAAAAGAAAACAAAATCCATAGTCAGGGTAAGAACCTTCCCGAACGAAGAGGGTATCTCCATGGCCCATAGACGGCTGGGGGTTTAGAAGGCTCACTAGGTTGTGGATCCTCGTGACAGCGGATGGCTGCTAACGTGCCACCTGCCAGGCCTGGTGCCGGGGCCACCTTGTGCAGTTCTCTCGGGAGCCCCGGGTCAGGCAGAGACGGACACCGAGCCGGGGTTGGCGGGGCCCCCGCGGGGGTGCACATGTCTGTGGATGAGGGTGTGACCACGGGAGTGCCCGTCTGCGGACGGATGGTGAGGTGGTCCTTCCTCCGTCTCCCGGACCCCAGCTCTGGTGCACGTGTGGAGGAAAGACCTCTGGGGACAGGCGGACAAGGAAGACATTTCACCAAACAGCTGCCTTGTTCTTTGGGATTATTTTAAGCCGTGTCAATGGGGCTGTCAGAAATTATACCTGCTCCCCACCCAGAGAAGGGGCAGGAGTCCATTTGGGCATATTTAGGAACCCCAGGGCCTGCTCTGTCCTGTCAACACGAGCGGACTCTTGAACAGCATGGGTCAGGGTTGCAACCCCCCACCCCCACCCCGCAGTGGGAAACCAGGGTTTAACTTTTGACTCCCCAGGAGCTTAACCACTGACAGCCTGTTTACCAGAGGCCTCATCGGTATTAACACGTTTTCTATGTTCCATATCGTTATCCACATGTGTGTATTACATCGTGTATTTGCACAGTAGAGGAAGCGGGAGAATAGAGAACATTATTTTTTCATGAGGAAGAGAAAACACATTTACTCTACTATTCTGTATTTATTTAAAAAAAAGAAAAGAGAAACTAGCTGATGAGTGGCCCTCACAGGTCACGCCGTTGCTGTTCAGGGTCAGCTGTGGCTGGACGCTCCGTCAGGCCCAGGACACAAGAGCGAGCACACCCTCTTGACCGCTGCAGTGAGTCTGGATGAGATTCCGCGGCGCTGAAGGCGGCCGCTGGCAAGGAGCGGAGGGGTCCTCAGGTTCTTTCCCCACGGTGTCAGCTTAAGGGTGGTGGTTGTTGTTGCTTGTTTTTTTAAATAGTTTCTGGAATTTGAGTCATTGTTAAGAAAGCTGAGGGCCCATCTTTATAATAGACTTTCAGGGAAGTTTTAGGAATAGCGTTCTGTATTTCTTCTCTCCCTTCATTGTGAAGTTGTAATTCATTGTCAAAAAGCAGCCATTACAATGATAGTTGTCTACTCATAGTGAAATATTGATGTTGGTTTGCTAGGAAGACCTTTAAACAGTGTTGTCCTAGAAAATCATTAAACATCTATTAATTTTAAAAAAGTTTTAAAAAGGTCTGATTAATTTGATCAACATAAAAGTAATCTCTTGTCATGGCCTGGTCTAAATGGCAAAGTCCTTTCTGCGCCTGACATGGCACCTGGCTTCTTCACTGATTGTCCCTCAGCTACAGAGCGGCACGGAGCACGGCCAGGGGGTGAACCCGATTAGCAGGCTGGCCCAGATCCAGCAGGCGAAAAAGGACAAGGAGCCGGAGTACATGCTCCTGACGGAGCGAGGCCTCCCACGCCGCAGGGAGTTTGTGATGCAGGTAGGTCGGCCTGGGCTGGGGGGCAGGCCTCCTCCGACCGCATCCCGTCGCAGCGGCTCCGGGTCCAGGGACTGGGCGCTTCCCTGGGGAGGCTGGGTGAGGTGCGCCGGCCCAGCGGGCCCTGCCCCTGCCATTGGACATTGGTCCTGGCCAGGGAAGATTTCCTTGACTCTCAGTTTTGTGACGTGGGGCTCTTGGTTCTGGTCTGTGCTCAGGACCAGCTTGGAAGGGGATTGTAAGCAGTGGTATGTGCGGGAATATGTTTAACAATCAGCTCTCTTAGGGGAGGGTGGCACGTGGGAAGGGGGGCGGGTGTGTGTGGATATAAATTTCACTGACAAGGGATGTGTAGCATACAGCTTACAAATAATATGTAAAATACATAAGATTCTTTACTGTTGATTTTATACATATGTAACTTCAGTGTAACTATCGTCTCGAGTGGTGTGCAGATCTGACTGCACATAAATGCTTTATTACTATCCAGTTCAAGCAGACAAGCTGCTCATGCTGTTGACAAATGACTGTAGTCCTAGCCTGGGTGTTGCTTGATATTTCTGTCTGCATAGATAACATGAAAGTAAAACAACAAAGACTTGTAGGAACTTCACTCATTTGTAAACAGTGAGTGGACTTTATTGAATCGGATAATTTTCAGAGGTTGGGCACACGTTCCCATTGTGCGAGGTACAGTGCCACGGCTGCAGCCTTGACACGCCTTTAAGCTTCAGTTGCATTATTCACCTTTTCTCCGTCTCATAAGCGTAGACAGCAGAACGACTGAGGGCTGGCTGCGTGCTGGCCGCACGTCTTCGGTGAAACCACTCCCGCCGGCTGTGGGACTGAGTGGTGGCGCCTGGATCCGGGCTGGGGGAGGGGGTGTGGGAGCACTCCGTCCTGTGATATTTCCCCCCAACAGATGCCACGGATGCAGAGGACCTCGGAGGCACAGACAACTGTAAGATGTAGTCCCATTAGGAAGTGATGCCTTTCAAGTGTCCCCTGCCTCTGTCGGTGACAGGCCTTAGAAGCTGCTGCGGTCTGGTGTCGGAGCGCCTGCTGCAGGCCCGCTCCGGGCGCCGCTGTTAAGCCGTCTAGTTGTAACCGTCGCTGGGTTCTTTTACCAGCACGCCGATGCCTGACCAGTCTTTACTCTGAAGTGTAAGCGCTGGTCTGAGTCCTGACTTCGTCCCCATGCAGGTGAAGGTGGGAAACCATACCGCGGAAGGAAGCGGCACCAATAAGAAGGTGGCCAAACGCAACGCGGCCGAGAACATGCTGGAGATCCTTGGTTTCAAAGTCCCACAGGCTCAGCCCGCCAAACCAGCCCTCAAATCAGAGGAGAAGGTGACTGCTCGGGGCTGTGTCCTTGCTCTCTAATCGCAAGATGACCTCCTCGCCTCCTCCTAGGGGACTCTGGCACCTCCAGGGCCAAGCTTCAGGGCCAGGCTCCGTCCTCCTGGCAGCGAACAGCCCTGCTGAGCAGCGTTTTGTCCATTTGGACCATTATAACGTGGTCAGAAGGGGAGTAGCATGTCCGTGGCTCCAATCCCGGCTCTGGGTTAAGTTGTTCTTGTTTCCGTATCTTTGTGGTCGGGACACTATGCCGAGGGCAGCTTGCTCTTTCCGTTTGTAGGATGCTGGGCGACTGGGCAGGAAATGAACACGCCTCGTTCTGTCGTGCTCTCACAGTGAGGCCTCCGTGAACGAAGTTCTCAACCTTAGGCTTCTGCTAGTTGGGGAGCAGGCTTTGGGTTTTCTGGGACACCAACACAGTGTGGTTTATGGAACTAAATCCAGTTTAAATTCGGGATTTTTTTCCTTTATGAATTTAACACTAGATAAAAATCTTCAAGATGGGTAAGCGGTACCTTCCAGCAAGTTCTTGCCTGAGCTTGTTTCCACGGAGGGGCGCCAGGATGGATTCATTCCCTGGGAGTGGGACGTGGCGTCTGCCCTGGCCGCAGACACGCCTCAGAGAATCTGCATAGATCCTGGACTTGGCGTTTGGGTTTTTCATTCCAAAATCTGGTAGAGGATTCACAGCATCCTTAGCCTTCTCAAAAAGGAGACCCGTGTTTGAGAAAATTTTCATCTCGTTAACATTTGCCCCCATGTTTGTTATCTTTGGAAATAGCCGCTTCTCCTTTAATTGGACATTAGTTACACAAAGAGTCTACGAGCTGCTTTCCCCACTTGGGTTCTAGCAGTCTGGCATCTCCGGCTCCCTCCGGTTAAGCGCTCCCATCTTCCCGTGAGTGCAGGGCCGAGCTGGCTTCCGCTACCTGGTTCTGTTAGCACCCCTCCGAGGACGGGCTGTGCGGGCCGGAGGGCCGCTGGGTGAGGGCAGGAGGCTGCCGGGGCGGCGGCGCGGGGGGAAGGCTTTCTGCCGCTCACCTCTTCGTATTGCACAATGTTAACAAACCACAGGTCAGTGCTGGTTGGAGCTTGTTTAACCTTAGACAGTAGGAACTAATTTTGCAAGAGTTTGATTTATGCTCATGGCCTTGTTTTGTTTTTTTGTTTTTTTGTTTTTTTTATTTTTAAGACGCCAGTAAAAAAACCAGGGGATGGAAGAAAAGTAACCTTTTTTGAACCTGGCTCTGGGGATGAAAATGGGACTAGTAAGTGTGTTGTTAATATTGTCCTGATCTGAACTTAATTCTGGGATTTGCGTAGCTCCCGGAATGACAAGCAGTGTTGAGCTTTGTGTCATCCCCGCGCCGCTGTGTGCACCGAGGGAGGGCCAGCGGGTTGGAAAGTGTTTTTCCCAGCAGCGCGTGTGGCCTTGTGTTGATCTGTCTGCATGTCCCTCCCCAGGCATGAAAGAGGATGAGTTTAGGATGCCTTACCTTAGCCACCAGCAGCTGCCTGCTGGGATTCTTCCCATGGTGCCTGAGGTGGCCCAGGCCGTAGGAGTCAGTCAAGGACACCACACCAAAGATTTCACCAGGGCAGCTCTGAATCCTGCCAAGGCCACGGTAACTGCCATGATAGCCCGTGAATTGTTATATGGGGGCACCTCGCCCACAGCCGAGACCATTTTAAAGAATAACATCTCTTCAGGCCACGTACCCCACGGACCTCTCACAAGACCCTCTGAGCAGTTGGACTTTCTTTCCAGAGTCCAGGGATTGCAGGTAACTGTTGGGCCTGAGCTGTGTGGTCTAGACCTCAGTGAGGTCATCTTCTTGGGGTTTCTCTCAGGAAGTGAGCTTTGCACCTTGTTTATTAAATCAAGGCCTTTGTATAGGGGAAGGGGTGGTGGGTGGCACGTGGTAACTGGGTGGTCCTGAAGAGGTCGGGGAGGTAGGGAAGGTCCCACAAGCCTGTCTGGTGTAAGTAGCCTTGTCCTTTGGTAATAAAATTGTAAAAAACCTAAGCCAAACATAACAACAAAGCTGCTGATCTTCATGGCAGTTCTAGTGAGCACGGACTCTATGTGCTGGCCCTCTCTGCCTGGTAGGAAAAGGCATGGCTTCTTTCAGACCGGGGTTTCTGGGTAGACATCTAGGTTCCGGGAAGATTTCGGAAGCTAGGGCCTTGGTGCGCTGCCTGCAGCCCTTGGTGCCCCCAACGGCGGCCCCCCCGATGGCCTCTTGCCGACTGAGTGGGAGTCGGTGGAGCCCCGTCAGGTTGAGAACAGGGAGAAAGAGATGTCCTCTTCCTGTTTGCTGGGCCCTGTTTGCCTCTTCCCTACCCAGCCTCAGTTTTCTTTTCCCCTCAGGTTGAATACAAAGACTTCCCCAAAAACAACAAGAACGAATTTGTATCTCTTATCAATTGCTCCTCTCAGCCACCTCTGATCAGCCACGGGATTGGAAAGGATGTGGAGTCCTGCCATGACATGGTATGTGACCCAGGGGTCCCGGCTCCTGCCTGCTGCTGGCCTGGAGGAAACCAGAAACAGGCTCTCCCATAGGCGTTGGTGGTTTTATAGATTTCGTCTTTTGAAGACTTCTTCCTTAGTTTATTGATTTCTGATTCCGTTTATCAGAATGCATCAGGTTTAGATACTCTTTCCCTTCCCTTGCCTGTGCTGACCTGGGGAGTGGACTTGGATCCTGGGGCTCCTCCACGGGCTCTATCTGCTTGTCTCCTTCCAGAACACAGAACCCTAGGCCCAAGTTTGGGCAGCTGTAGAAAGTC
>NC_043711.1:94605822-94611506 GCF_006229205.1 Suricata suricatta | reverse complement strand
GGGGGGGGGGGGGGGGGGGGGGGGGGGGGGGGGGGGGGGGGGGGGGGGGGGGGGGGGGGGGGGGGGGGGGGGGGGGGGGGGGGGGGGGGGGGGGGGGGTAAGGCGCCCGGCAGATTGATGTCGTTAAAGGTCGTGCGGTCTAGCAGGGAAACGTGGTAGGTTTTGTGCCAGCGCAGGGTACAGTCCGGTTACCACAAGGTTAAAAATACTGGAAGAAAATTAAATAAAATTAACAGAGGTTGTGACTCAGTAAGGTAAACATGGATTGTTTCTTTTTTAATTTGTATTTTAAATTAAAAATTCAAATGTTAAGGCAAAGTGTGATGGGGGTGGGGGGAGGTTCCCTGTTTGGACCCTCACGGGCAGCGGCTACACTTGACTCTCCCTTTTGTCCCCGCCAGGCTGCACTGAACATTTTAAAGCTGCTGTCTGAGTTGGACCAACAAAGTACAGAGATGCCAAGAACAGGAAATGGACCAATGTCTGTGTGAGTGAGTCCGTTTACACGGAAGGCAGCTTCTTCCTCATTTGCATTAAATTCAAACCGTCAACTCAGTAGTGAAACTCATGGCAGTCCCTTTTCTGTCCCTTTCTCCCAAGAGGTTTCTAAGTTGTGGGCAGAGCATTCTGGTTTTTGTTTAAATTTTGAATAGGTAATATGGTCACGTGATTCAGAAAGAATTATTTCCAGAGGTGCACAGTGCTTAGCCTCCATGCAGCCCCCACCCATCTTACCCCAGAGATTCTTTTCCCCCCCCCCCACCTTCCAAGATCACCTTTATAATGTACAGGGCAATATTGGTTTCAGGAATACAATTCAGTGATTCCTCCCTTACAGCACCCAGTGCGCATCCCAACACGTGCCCTCTGTCATGCCCTTGCCCATCCAGCCCATCCCCCGCCTGTCTCCCCTCCCCCAACCCCCATCTGTTCTCTGTCCTCTGTCATCAGAGTCAGAGATCACGTTTTTATTAGTTGAGGCATCATTCCTGTGTGTTTCTTTGTGCGGCTGTCATCCTGTGCTTCATTATTTCTTGGGTCCCAGAGCTCCACACTGCCCAGGCACCTTCCGCAGTGATCTTTTCACTTGGTGGTAACATCCTGATAAAACTTGAACCCAGTTGGCATAAACTGGGGCCTGCACTGTTGGACTTCAGTGGCAGCTAATTTCATTTGTAATGTGGGTTAAATTCCTTTAAATTTCAAAACTGGCATCATTTTTTCATTTTTCTTCTTCCTTGAAGGTGTGGGAGGTGCTGAACCTTTCCTGGCCACGAACCGTTGTAAAACCCCAACATATATACTGAAAATACTGAAACTGCTTCGAGAATTTGGAATTTCTGATCCCTCCAGTGGGCTGAGAGACGTGCTGGTAAAGCAGAGGCGGCAGTGGTGACGGAGGCGGGGACGCAAGGAGGCGGTGTGGCCACACGGGCGCGGCGTTCTGTCCCTGCACGCAGGCAGCTGCGGGGCGCGGCGGGGCCTTCCAAGCAGCCCTGGCTTGACCAGGAAACCAGCAGGCCCTGGCCCCTGGCACCTCGGTGCTCGGCTGTCGCTGCCGTTTGGGCCGTGTCAAGGACACAGAAGGGAGAGCGCACGACCCTTTCTCAGACTGGCTCACACAGACACTTGGGACAAACCCTGGACACCCACACTGGGGACAGGGGCCTTAGACCAGCCCCAGAGCTGAAAGCACCAGAGAAAATCAAATGCTTCCTACTCAGCGCCAACTAACCATTCTAGTGTGCTACGTAGGGCCCCACCTCCGGGTGCCCACGCCGTCACCACTGCTTTCTCTTCCAACAGATACGTATTCTTAGTTTTCTTGTTTTCTTTTGGTTGAAATGACACTATATAAATTTTCATTTGAGAGTTTCTCGGTTGTATCTAGTTCCATAGCACAGTTCAGAAACTTGTCCGAGACTGACCCTATCGGGGATCTCATCAGCAGAGATCACATCCGTGTGTATGTAGTTCTACAGTTTTACGTCGTCAGACTAACCGGGACCGTTCCAGCGATGCGGACGGGGTGCCCTCTGGCCCAGCTGGACCGGTCCTGGACTTCTCAGCGTCCTAGATGAAGTCTCCCATGGTTGTATAAACCGGACAGTTTAGGAGTTTTAAACTTAAATGACCATTTGGTTCTTTTTCTGTTTTATTTTTGTTAATGCAACAGGACTTAAATGAATTTTGATCTTTGTTTTAAAGATTGTTAAAAAAAAAATCGTATGTCTATACATATGGCTCTTGAGGACACGCAGCTTTCACACTACAGGATACGATCTCTGTCTAGTACATCTAAACCTGCAGGTAGATTTTCCTGGAGTGCTTTGTGCGGCTGTTACATCTCCGTGTAGGGCAGAAGAGTGGCCTGTGCTGAGCTCCGAAACTGTTGTTTTTGATGTCGTGTCACTGCGCACAGAAGCGCGTGCGGTAGGGTCCCGCGTACGGTCCAGGTGAGAAGCACCACAGTCTTGCGAGTTAAGTACCGCTTTTGATTCATTGTTCACGCTGGAATTTTTTCTCCCCGTGGAATGTAAGTAAAACATAGTGTTTGTCACCAATAAATGGTAATACTGAACTTTTTTTTTTGTTAATTTATTCTCAGATGCCACTACTGCTAGGTTGGTTCCCTCCCAACCTGCCTCCTACCCTTTTTTTTTTAAGGAAACAACAAAACTTTGTAATGCTTGTGATTCTGTTTGGGCAAAATTCTGAAGATCTGAAATAACTTTATATCAAACCATTGATCAATAAACAGCTACTAATGAATTTTTGGTCCCTTTGAGCAGTATCTAAGGAAGCGAGGGATGATGTGAGGGTGTGGAAGCGTGGTGTGTGGGCACCCAGGTGAGGGGAGAGGCCTCTCCTCTTGAACCTGACACTGTCACCGAAGAAATTTCACCCAGAGGAGGAAATTTCTCGACACTGTGAGTCTCCTTACTTCCTGCAGGTGCGCTCACACTCGGAGGAGGAAGGTGAGGCACTGCGTCCCAGCCTGGCTGAGGAGTGGGCCGGCGGCTTTCGGTTTAATTTTGGAAGACGCTCACAGAGGTGGCTCATTTTCAAAACCAGCTGCAGGTCGGCCTGCCAGGATGACAGATGGTCAGAAGGTCATGGGAGAGAGCGCGCCAGCTCAGGGACAGACAGGGATTTGATGTTGCAGGGATAAAAACAGCACGAGGGAGAATCTTTTCCTTTCCTTAGTCCTGGAGTCCGCCCCCTTGGTGAGCGCATCTGAGTAAACAGGGTCTGGCCCGGGGGAGGGGAGGCTGGCTTAGTAGAGCGCGGGACTCTTCATCTCAGGGTTGTAGGGGCATAGAGATTAAAAAACAAACATGAAGCCACCAAGATCTGGGTGTGCTTGGAGCACTCACTGCCACTGGGCTGTTTCCTAGGCCTTCTGAGCAGGCACTAGGAAACAGACCTGTGTGTGTGCACACAAACATCATTGAAAATTTTTTTAAGTTGATTTTTGAGAGCAAACAAGCAGGGAAGGGCAGAGAGGGAGACACAGAATCAGAAGCAGGCTCCAGGCTCTGAGCTGACAGAGCCCCGTGCGGGGCTTGAACTCACGAACCATGAAATCATGACCTGAGCCGAAGCCGGTCACCCAAGCGACGGAGCCAGGCAGGTGCCCCAACACACACTCGTCGTTTTATCTGTGGGTATATTTAGAAGTCCTGCATTTATACTGATAGTAGCACCCTGGGCCTCTTCCTGGCTCTCTTCTGTCTTTAGTACCCTCCCCAATATTGGGATTGTAGCCAGTCTCCCGGCCTCGCCAGCCTCTTCTGCCCAGTGCTGTTGGGTGTCTGGTGGGGGTGCGCGGCCTCTGCCCAGCACCCCTCTCCCCCTGCCTGACAGTACGCCCACTGGCGGCCTCCAGCTGTAAAACGAAGATGGGAGGAGCAGGATGGTACAGTCTTGGAAGAAATCCCCAAATTCTAGTTGGCTGTTTGGGTGGCCCTCCCGCCAAACCTCCCGAAAGGGGAAGGTTCCCCTTAGTATTAGGCAGGGATGTTGTAAGAATTTCCAAGTTTCTTTGACAGGAGGTTTTTCAAAGGTGATGCATCTCTGATTGTTCTAGAGGGAGGTCCTTGAACGTTCTTCGATTGTAAACTCTCTGGGAAGGCCCCGTAGCCGTCCTCCCCTGCAGAGGCCCCTCCCCACGCCCACCCCAGCACCTCCACCCGTGCCAGCAGGCTCGGAGCCACCTGGGAAGGGAGTATGTGCTGTGTTTCCGCCGACGTGATCTCGGACAGTTACAGAGTTAGAGCCAAAAGGTGCTTCTGCCCTTGGGACAACACGCACGCTTCGTTTCCAGTCTGCAGGCAGGGGAGGGGCCGGGATGCTCCTGAGAGGTCTGAAACCATCAGAGGTGCCGTGGGGGAGTCTCGAGAAGACTGGGGGTCATAGGCTTTGTGGATCATTGAGCCTCAGAGGGGAGAAGCTCTTGTGGCTCTTGGGACAGACAAGCTTGGGCCTTGATCACCCACCGCGGGTACACAGATGTCATGGCAGGACTTTGTAAAGTTCCTCTTACCACAGGGGGGTTTTAATGAGTAAAGATGATTTCCCCAGAGCTGGTGGTTTTGTTGCTGGTGTTAAAAGGCCTTGAGCCACAGGAATGGGACCCCAGCTCTTAGAACAACGTGTCACTTCTAGGTTTCCTTGCTCTGCTCACCAAGCTCACGTGTGAAGCTTTGCAGGGCGAACGCCCAGTGACGACGTCCGTGGCCCAGATCCCGAGGTGTGAAATGGGCCCGCGGGAGGCCGCACGGGGCTTGCTGTGCGGGAGCCGCGCTCAGCAGACCGTGACCGGCGATAAGCCCGAGGACGGAGATGTGTAGTTTGGTGTTTGCATGTAACTTCACGTTAGAAACTTCCACCACTACCAGCTCTGCTTTAAGTGCTTAAATGTGTGCCCTTCAAAACGGACCAGTATTTGAAATTCCCAAAACTGTAAATAATGGATTTGTCTCCCACTTAAGCATGGCAGGGTTGGCAGGGAGGAGTGGGCCAGTTTTCCTCAACATGCCTTTACAGAAATGTGGGTTCCTGTAAGAGGCAATGGTGATTTTCTTGGAACTTCCAAGTTTTACTTAAGTAATCTCTACACCCAGTGTGGGGCTCGAGCTCATGACCCCATGATCAAGAGTCCCATGATTTTCCCACTCAGCCACCCAGCGCCTCTCAGGTTTGATTTTTTTTTTAATAGTTTATTTTCAAATTGGTTTCCATAATACACCCAGTGCCTCTCCCCCACAAGTGCCCCCCACCATGACCACCACCCCCTTCCCTCCCTCCCCCTCCCCTTTCAGTCCATAGCTCATTTTCAGTATTCAGTAGTCTTTCATGATTTGGGTCCCTCACTCTCCCCAGCTCTCTTTCCCCCTTCCTCTCTCTATGGTCCCGTTAGGTTTCTCCTGTTAGACCTATGAGTGCGAACATATGGCATCTGTCCTCCTCTGCCTGACTTATTTCACTTAGCATGACACCCTCGAGGTCCATCCACTTTCCTACAAATGGCCAGATTTCATTCCCTCTCATTGCCATGTAGTACTCCATTGTGTATATATATACCACATCTTCTTGATCCACACATCAGGTGATGGACATTTAGGCTCTTTCCATGTTTTGGCTATTGTTGACAGTGCTGCTTTGAACACTGGGGTACATGT
>NC_043711.1:94521099-94605722 GCF_006229205.1 Suricata suricatta | reverse complement strand
GCAGGAGGGTGCCCGTCTCTCCACACCCTCGCCAGCATCTATAGTCTCTTGATTTGTTCATTTTAGCCACTCTGACCGATGTGAGTTGGTATCTCAGTGTGGTTTTGATTTGTGTTTCCCTGATGATGAGTGATGTTGAGCATCGTTTCATGTGCTTGTTGGCCATCTGGATGTCCTCTTTGGAGAAGTGTCTATTCAGGTCTTCTGCCCATTTCTTCACTGGATCATTCATTTTTCGTGTATGGAGTTTAGTGAGCTCCTTGTAGATTTTGGATACTAGCCCTTTATCTGATATGCCATTTGCCGCTATCTTTTCCCATTCTGTCTGTTGCCTGTTAGTTTTTTTGATTGTTTCCTTTGCCTTGTAGAAGCTTTTTATCTTGATGAGGTCCCAGTAGTTCATTTTTGTTCTTGATTCCCTTGCCTCTGGGGATACGCTGAGGAAGAAATTGCTGCAGTTGAGGTCAAGGAGGTTTTTTCCTGATTTCTCCTCTAGGGTTTTGATAGTTTCCTGTCTCACATTCAGATCCTTTATCCATTTTGAGTTTATTTTTGTGAATGGTGTAAGAAGGTGGTCTAATTTCATTTTTCTACATGTTGCTGTCCACCTCTCCCAACACCACTTGTTGAAGAGGCTGTCCTTTTTCCATTGGATACTCTTTCCTGCTTTGTCAAAGATTACTTGGCCATACACTTGTGGGTCCAGTTCTGGGTTCTCTATTCTATTCCATTGGTCCATTTGCCATCTGTTTTTGTGGCAGTACCATACTGTCTTGATGATGACAGCTTTGTAGTAGAGGCTAAAGTCTGGGATTGTGATGCCCCCGTTTTGGTTTTCTTCTTCAGTATTACTTTGGCTAAACAGGGTTTTTTGTGGTTCCATACGAATTTTAAGATAGTTTGTTCTAGCTTTGAGAAGAATGCTGGTGCAACTTTGATGGGGATTGCATGGAATGTGTAGATTGCTCTGGGTAATCATGACATTTTCACAATGTTTATTCTTCCGATCCATGAACACAGAATGTTTTTCCATTTCTTTGTGTCTTCTTCAATTTCCTTCATAAGTCTTCTATAGTTTTCAGCATACAGGTCTTTTACATCTTTGGTTAGGTTTATTCCTAGGTATTTTATGGTTTTTCGTGCAATTGTGAATGGGATCTGTTTCTTGATTTCTCTTTCTGTGGCTTCATTTTTGGTGTATAAGAATGCAACTGATTTCTGTACATTGACTTTGTACCCTGCAACTTTACTGAATTCATTGATCAGTTCTAGGCTTCTGGTGGAGTCGATTGGCTTTTCCATGTAGAGTATCGTGTCATCTGCGAAAAGGGAAAGTTTGACTTCTTCTTTGCCAATTCTGATGCCTTTTATTTCCTTTTGTTGTCTGATTGCTGATGCTAGGCCTTCCAGCACTATGTTAAACAGCAGTGATGAGAGTGGGCACCCCTGTCGTGTCCCTGATCTCGGGGGGAAGGCTCTCAGTTTTTCCGCATTGAGGGTAACATTGGCTGTGGGCTTTTCATAACTGGCTTTTATGATGTTTAAGTAAGTTCCTTCTATCCCAACTCTCTCAAGTTTGATTTTTTTTATTTTAATTTTTTTAATGTTTTATTTATTTTTGATAGAGAGAGAGACAGAGCATGAGAGGGGGAGAGGCAGAGAGAGAAGGAGACACAGAACCGGAAGCAGGCTCCAGGCTCTGATCTAGTGGTCAGCACAGATGCCTGCTGCGGGTGTGTGGCCGGTGTGTGCTCCTCAGGCAGCCGGTCAGACGGGGAGACCGGCGTGGGCAGGGTGGCAGCGCAGGCCTGCAGGTTCTCCTCTGGGCCCTGACGTCCCGTAACGCTTCCGTCTGGTTGGCTCTTTCACGGACAAGAGCGGTGTAAATGTGCAAGGGGGGGTCATCCTCCACCCAGGGAAATCAGAGGTGTGCAGACCTCCCCCAGCCCAGGGGAGGGGGACACGCTGGTTTGGGGCCATGCCGGAAGGCAGCTGTGCGCACCCTGTACCTCCAGTGCCAGCATCTGGGGCCACGTTGAATGGCTGAGTTTGGGCCTAGAGGCTTTGTTGGCAAGTCTGCCCTCTGAACGCTCCAAGGTCTGAGCAGCCCCAGACCCGGCCCGACCGTTGTCATTGCTCTCCTTGGCCAGGTAACATTTTCCGGTGGGCGCGCACGAGGGAGCAGCAGGGTAGAGGGTGGACTCCCACGTGGACGTGGCTTCTGTGCTGTGAAGAGATCGCCCCCCGGAGGACCAAGGTCAGTAATGGAGGTGGACACACACTTGACGTGTGGCCGAGGAGCTGGTCGGAGGCCTCTCGGGGAGGCACGGCTGCTGCCAGCGGGTTAGTCCCGACTTGTCGCCTCTTTGCTGAGACCTCAGTTTATTTCACCTCTCTGTGCCTCGGTTTCTCCATCTGTAAATCAGAAAAGCACCTCTCACGCAGTTAAGACAATACATGTAAATAGCTTCTCAAGAGAGCCTAGTGCCGAGGTGCTTTGTAAAGACCGTCTATTTGTCTTTCTGCCCAGCGACAAGCCGGCTGCTCCTGGGTGGTCTGGAGAGTCTCCCACTCAGGGCAGGAGGTGGAGAGACATTTGCCCGATTCCTTGCTGGAAATGCGGAGTCTTACTCTTGCTCTTTTTGTCCTATCCAGCTCTCACGCCCTTCCCATTGGGATACAGGCCCAAGTCCCCTGCACATCTCTCAAGAGAAAGTGTAGCGACAGACGGCAGGAGGGCAAGAATTCGTGTGTCTCACCTGTAACTAGGGAGCGGACTTTGGCAGAGGTCCACTCGTGGGCCCTACCTCTCCTGTCTTCGCTTTACCCTGAACCACTGCTGAGCAGCCTAGACATGGGGTATCATGGCGTCACCTCACGTGGAGGGCTGCTAAGAGGCTGCTGGGTCCCAGTTCCGAGTTCGGTGCAGGAGGTCTGGGACGCAGCATCCCAGGCGATGCTGTGGAACTTTGAGAGCCACCATCATAAGCAGTAACATTGCTAGTGATTTTTCCTAACACAAAACACATAACCGCGAGTCGTAGATGTTCCTTTTGACAGCACTGCAAACCTTGGGGAGTCATGTTGAGAAATGCTGCCTTTGAGTGAAATGAGGGTGCCTTTGGCCATGCTATTCCACACGTATGTCCCTCGGCTCTGGAGACTGCTGTTCAGGGTCCAAGCCTGTCTGTCCTGGGACTGAAGGGAGTTTCCTAAGCAGCCTGTGTAGGACACTGAAGGACTGGACAGGTGGCTTGTGGCCGAAGGGTCAGAGCTGAAGGCGAGGTGGTCACACGGCTGGAGTGTGGAATGTGCAACCTGTTGGCTCAAGTCTGTTGTCTCCACCCTGCTTGTCCTTGGGGGAGGGTTTTAGCCTCCCTGTCTGCCTCCTGTCTTGACCAGGGCGCTCAGCAGGCTCTACCTGACACACGGGACTGCTCCGTGAGTGGCAGGGCCCGGCTGGTGCTGGGCTCTGCTTCTTCTCTTGTCCTAGACTGGCTGGGGAGATGGACCAGGACGGCTGCTCAGCTGGGCTTTGCTGCAGAAACCCAGGCACCTGGCAGCAGTGGTCATTTTCTTCTTTAGATGCAAGAGGGCGGCCCTAATTCCCTGCAAGGAGGTGGACCCTTTTCTGGAGCAATGAGCTGCTTTTCTCCTACTGTTTCCTACCTGGCTTTGCAAAACATCTGAGAAACTTCTCCCAGACCTGCCTCTTGTGGCTCCCTCCTCACCTGCCTGGCGCTCACAGCTCACATCCTCTAACAGAAATATATAGAGTAAGTACTAATAAACAGAAGCTGCTACTTTACAGAATTCGACGGCCTTCTCCAGCCACACGTGGACATTTTAAAAACAGCCTTTACCATGCTTTGTGCGGCGACCCCGCGGAAGGGTGGGTAAAAGGGGAGCTGTCCACCCAGGGCCAGTGTGGTCTTGTGTGTCTGTAACCAGACCACCTTACCTCTTTTAGAGACTCCACCGGAAATTACCTGGAGTTACTTTCAACGGATCCAGAAAGCTCCTTTGCCCTACAGAAGACCAGTCCTAAGCAAGCCCTAGGGCGGACTCCCAGGGTAAGTCCTGCCTTACAGTCACACATCTGGGCCACCAAGTTTCTCCCAACAAGAACAAAAGGGCACATCTAGGATTCATGCTTCTAAGGGGGCGCCTGGGTGGCTCAGTGCAGCTCGGGTCATGATCTCATGGCTTGTGAGTTCAGGCCCCGCATCAGGCTCTGGGCTGCCAGCTCGGTCAGGAACCTGCTTCAGATTCTGTGTCTCCCTCTCTCTGTGCCCCTCCCCCGCTGACGCTGTCAAAAATCGGTATTTAAAAAAATGTATATGTAAGAGTACCTCATGATCTCGTCCTTATTAACTGGTTACCTATTTCGGACTTGTGCCAAGTCCTATGCTCTGGAGGCTGTGCTGAGGGTGAATCAAGCCCCGTTCCCATCCAGCTGTGTGACCTGGGAACTTTCTTGACCTATCAGATTCTCAACCAAAGACTCATATCCAGTTCTCAAGTTTCCACAGAACATTGATAGGAGGAGGCTTGACCGAGAGCCCTAGCGATCTGGAGAGCCCGCATGGCCCATCAGTGAGATGTGAAAAGAGCACCTTGAGGAAGATTTAGAGATGCCATGTGACACACAGAATAAGAAAAAAGCCAGGATCCAAATATAATACAAGCTAACATGGGACTTGGCTTTTAGCAACTGATGGGTAAAAAAGTCCCTTTGACCTTGAATCTCAGAACATCGTCTTTTAAAGAATGCAAAAGTCAAGACCCTGGACCCAAGGGAAGAAGAAATGCAGCCTTGACACCCTGCTGGCCCGGCACTCAGCTCCCCCTTGGCCTTCATTAACAAGTACTGTTCACCACTCCCCGCTTCAAAAGAGACAAGAAGACATGGAATGAAGCACCCTCTCCTGTGACCCTGTGAAAGTGAAGGGACAGCGGACACACCAGAGAGACCTTATCGTCAATGCTGAGGTGTCAAGAGACACTAGCCAAAGCTGATGATAAAAAGAATCAGAAAATGTCATCACTAAAAACACCCAAAAAGACTCCAAGAGGGCAGCAGCGTCATCTGGAGTCTTACTTTCCACAGCAGGGAGGTGACGGACGGCTGGAGGCTGACGCGCCAGGAAGAGGAGGGACCACAGGCCGCGCGATGTCACCAGGAGCGGACGGCGGGGACTTGTCCTCGGTTAACCTCACAGTTCCATCAAAGCCACACCGGCTCTGCTGCACGAGTGGGAAAATGAGACCCCGTTTTCACCTGTCTAAACAGCAGCAACGGGACAAGGCCCGGTGTGAGAAGGGTGTGCTCAGAGATTGGAGTACACCTGTCCCCTGGAGAGCCGGCCCGGTATTCCCGGCAGTAGGAAACAGAGACCTAAAGACTGACGTGTAAGGTATGTTCAGTTCAAGACTCTCTCATTTCCAACAGTGGTTATAACTCTTTGGTAATGGTCACTTACCAAGTAATATTATTAAAAGTTTTATGTTTTTCAAAAAGCATATAAAACTATAAATGATTCAACTTTGCTCAGGGGGAGAAAACCAGAATATATAAAGGTAGGAATATGAATGTTTTTTAAGTAGTTTTCTGTACTTTCCAAGTTTCTAACAAAGTAGATACATTTAAATACATTTATATTTTAAAAAATCAGGTTGTTAAAAGGGGAGATGTGCAGAAAGAATCCATGGGCCCAGCAGGAGGCTCTCTTGAGGAACTTTACAACTGACATTTCCCCCATGTCTAAAATTGCCCTTGTTAGGGTGAGCACCTTACCTAGGCCAGGACCCTTCCAGAAAGGCTTCCCACTCCCCAGAGCTGCTGGAGTGCTGGTAAGTAACAAACACTTCCAGCCGAGCGCCTTGTCCCCAACCCCACCCTGAACAAGCAAGTGGCAGCTTCTGTTTATTAGTACTTACTTTATATATGTTCTCCGCTCTAAGTACGTCATTTTACATCTTTCTACCATCCTGAAGGTGATTCCCCACCCCACCCCCCCGCCACAAAGGCCACACAAGTCCATGGCAGAGGAATTCAGACTCAAAGTATGAACCCAGCTCTTTAAACCCACAAAGAATTGGCTTCACCACTGAGGAAGTCACCAAGACCTGTCACTCACTCACTACTTATCATTTCAAAAATCTTTAAAAGCTAAACAGATAAACTAAGACGATGGAATAAGAAATCTCAATTTAAAGCATTTTTAAACATTAACAGAACTGACTTGTGCCTGAGTACAAGTACCCGTCTGCCTGCTCACAGCCGCCTCAGCTCTCCGGACTCCAGACGCCGTGGCGCGCACGCAGACGGGCAGCGCGCTCACCTGCTCGGCAGCCTCGGCAAGAGCAGGGCCAGAAAGGCGCGCTCAGAGCTTCTATAAGCAGCAAACTAACCATCACCGATTCTGTTCTCCATTCCAGACTTAACAGTTTAAAAGTGGATCCCAGGACGACTTCAATGCCCTCCTGCCCGTGACCGCTTAAATAATCTACTGCTTCCATCACCGGGTCAAGACAAGTGATTAGATCGGGACAGAACACGTTCCCAAGCAACACTGCAAAAACAACACGTGAAGCAGCATTCAGGTCTGGTACCTGAGTTTTAAAAGAAGCGATCTGTGAGAGTGAGACTCCAGTTTAATCCGCACTCAACGGACAATTCCAGCGTAAGTGAACTGCGCCTCTCAAGTAACAGTCGGCCCACTCCCTAAGAGCGGTCAGAGCGCCTGCCCAGGCCGCAGCCGTGTGACCTGTGCGCACAAGACCCACTCTGGGACTCCCTCGGACTTCAGCCTCTAAGGTGCTGTGGTTTGAAAAGCTGCAAGACCGCCCCCCCCCCCCCCGCCCCGGTCTGCAGAGGAGGGGGGCGCCCACACCCCCCGAGTGCCTGCCCGCCGCGTGAAGCCCGCAGGCGCTTCTCTGCCGTCCGCCCGGAGGTCGTGCCGCCGCCTGGGACCGCGTCCAGAAAAGTTCTGAGAGATGAGCCCCAAGCCTGTGTTACTGTCCCCTTTTCCCTGGTAAGGAAAGACTAATCTGAGTTTGAATTAAATTATCAGCACCAAAAACCTTTCCTTAAGATGTTCTTGGATACATATTTGAGGGGGCTTTTTTTTATTGCTGATTACAGATTTGAAACCATGAAATGTGCATTTCTTGGCAAGTTACACCAGTATTTCCAATAAAAGTTTAAGGAAACAGAAATACAAAGGATAAAAGAAACACAAATGGCGGTGCCTCCAAATCAAAAGGATTTATAACAGAAAAAAGTCTCCACACTCAGTGTCCATCACAATTTTAACGTTCTCGAAACAGTGCAAATGCTCAACTCATGATCATAAACTGAACTACTTGTCCCTTGGAGCTGCAAACTGGAAAAGTCACCCACATATTTATGACCATACAGACCACCTAATTTGCTCAGGGTTCAGCATAAAGCAATATTTAATATTCATTAGAAGATGGAATTTGTGACAAGTTCAAAAGGAAAACTTGCTTTAATGCAGCTGTGCTCGGACATCTACGTGATGTCCTCGGAAACCCTCCTGGGCTTAGCCACTTTGGAAAATGCAGTTCAAAGCAGTGTCACACTGGCCGCCTGGAGGTATCCTTGGAGGTACTGGAGCGCTTCTGCATTGAGGCTGGTGCTCACCATTGATGGAACCTACAAGACACGGGACACCCATGGTTGTGGAGGTCCTAACCAACCACCCCAAGCCCCGTCTCCTACGGAAGAACTGGGAACTGGACAGGTCTCAGGGTGCCTGGGTGGTTCAGTCAGTTAAGTGTCTGACTTTGACACCAGGCTTAAACCCACAAAACATGAAATTGTGACGTGAGCCAGACATTCTGTCTCTCTCTGCCCCTCCCCCACTCGTGCACACCTGGCCAGGTCTCAGAAACAGATCCATAAGGAATTGCTGTTCAGTGTGGTAGAGGTATTGTGGTGATATTAATTTTATATATATATACATATATATATATATGCATCACTAACCAGTAAGGATTTTTTTAAATGGGTTAAAATCACCTGCCCAAGAAACAAATGCAACCTAATTGGCGGAGTGCTGGTCAGTTTTAAAGGTCAGCACACGCTGGTTCTGTGTGTTTGAACTTAAGAAACACAAATTTTACCAGATGATCTAAAAGACTCTGTAAAAGATGCTAGCTAATGCCACTCTACAGCCATTATTAGGTTTACTCCATGATCCATTCTTTAATTTCTGAGTATGCTATGGTTAAAAAAATAAGAAAATGCCTACATTTCAAATAAAGGATTATTTCAATCTGGGAAATAAACACATTTCTAATGAAAGGGTTTTAGGGCACCTGGATGGCTCAGTCAGGAGAACATGTGGCCCTTGACCTCAGGGTCTTGAGTTCAAGCTCATGTCAGATGTAGAGATTACTTTAAAACTTTAAGAAAAAAGGGGGCAGTGATGATGCCCCTGCTTTGTCTTTACTCTGAAAATCATTTGCTTAAAATCAATTTCTAGCACATCATTTTAACTACAGAAAAACTGTAATTCAGTGGGATGTTTGATCAGGCTCACCCATGAGGACATATGCCAGAATAACTACCTTCTTGCCTTCCCAGAAAGTCTCTACGACTCAGAGTTCTGTGACACCAGTCCCTTACCCTGCCTGGACAGGCGGTAGACAACTTGTGAAGAGATTGCGCCAGGTGAATTTTGGGGTTGTTCACCATCTGACCTACAGGATCATGTTCTTTCTTCCCGGCAAATGCCAGTTGCGAGAAGGCAGTCTGATATCCTGGTGTATCTTCTATGTCAATAAAATGTTCTTCATCAGGAATGGTATCATCTTCAGGTAACTCAAAAAGGCCAATCAGGGATTGTAATAAAGGAGTCCTGGATTTGAAGAAAGCAACATGAAAAATTAGATCTACAGAAATAATCTGCTTAAACAATAAGCAATTCTTCAGAGACACAAAACTATAGACCCACAGTCTGAAGAGTAGTAAGGGGACTCTGAAATGGAAGAGAAAAAAGCCCCAAATCATGAGATCCCTCTCTGGAAGAGGTGGCCAAAGTGAACCCAAAGTGAGGAAAGGAGATGCAAGAGGTCGAAAAAAGCCAGTAATACAGACGCCAAGTACAGACACGCAATATACTCTTAGCCTATTCAATTTCTCCTTTAAAAAATTTTTTTTAATGTTTATTTTTGAGAGGGAGAGAGTCAGAATGCAAGCAAGGGAGGGGCAAAAAGAGGGAGACACAATCTCAAGCAGGCCAACAGCACAGAGCCTGATGCAGGGCTCAAACCCAAAACTGCAAGATCATGACCGGAGCCACCCAGGTGCTCCAATTAACTCCTTTTAAGCCAGTTTGGTTGGGTGTCTGTCGTGAACAGTCCTAGAGATCGAGGAGACCAGGGACTTTCAGCAGATTCTCAAAGGGACACATGAACCCCCTCCAATAACGATAAAGCAGGACTGGGAGGTTTCTAGGCCTAGGGGTGCCTGGGGGGCTGAGTCAATGAGAGTCAAGCTCTTGGTCTGCCCTCAGGTCATGATCTCCTGGCTGGTGGGACTGAACCCTGTGTCAGGCTCTGCACTGGCAGCACAGAGCGGGGCAGACCTCTGCCCCTTCCCCCACCTGCCTGCCCTCTCTTATTCTCTCTCAAGAATTTAAAAAACTTTATAAAGTTCTTTGTAGACCCAGAAGGACCAAATGTCCTGTCTTGGATCTGATGGTAGCTAGTGGAGAACCTGAGGTCAAAGCCCAGTCTCAGCCCTCGAGGGAATAAGCTTGTCTGGTTTTGTAGTCATGGAGGAAGGAAGCAGTAATTTCTAACAACTCGACTTACCACAGCTTGGTATACTCTGTGTCCATCATCGGGGGACATTCCGTTAGTAATTTGGTTATGCCAACTGCACAGATCTTTTTCTCAACATTTCCAGATACTTTCTGAATTTCAGGAATAATGATTTTTTCCAAAACCATTCCAAACATTCTATTAAAACAAAATTTTACATTAGATTATCTCTATAATTACACTGAAATTCGTACTGTTATTTACACTGGCTCTTTAGGAACATTATAAAATCCAGAATACCAAGCTGGTCAGCTAAGCGGGAGGGCCCTCGAGATGACGGAGCTACAGCAAACCCTGCCCTCCCATCCGGCCACGTGCCGCCAACAACGCCGTGAGCCACTGCGCTCAACGAGGATCTTCACGGCACTTTTCTTGACTTGTAGGTTTTTCTACATTACTCAGTGAAATTTTGAAAAATTAGAAATTCGAAAACAGGCAGTCAGGTAAGCATTCAATTTCGGCTCAGGTCGTGATGTCACCGTTCATGGGTACGAGCCCTACATGGGGCTTTGTGCTGACAGCCTGGAGCCTGCTTTGGATTTTGTCTGTCTGTCTCCCTCCCTCCCCAACTAGAGAGCTCTCTCTCAAACATTAACAAAAAATAAGGGAAAGAAGAAAATGAATTACCCATCACCCTGCTATCCAGCAGTAACCAGTTCTAACATTTCTGAATTAGAACCTTCCCAACTTCCTATGTTTACAGACCTGTAGCCATGTAAATGTTAGGCTATATTACAAAAAAAAAAAAGATTTGGCCAACAATTTTAATATGTTGCTGCAAACATCCAAAAGTAAAGCTTCCCATATTAGCTAAGCAAAATCCTCAGTGTAAATACTTTACTACAAATATCTGAGGCGAAAACAGTGAGTTATCAAGGATACTGGAAATTTTAGCTCTAGATAAAAGTGCATATTTTTTCCCCTATAGCAAGATCATACCAGTTTAGGGACCCACTAGCAGTTCATGAAATGGATTTCCTCATAAACCTCTACTACTGGAAAGCATATTCTCTGGTAAGACATTTCAGGTTAATTCATTGTTTACCTTTCAGGCAATCTGGAATTTTGTGGATACAATACAGGGATCTAACTTGAATTTTGTCTCCAAATTGTTCTCTTTCATTTCTTTCTGTCCTTCCTTTCCTTGTTAAGTGGGAAATGCTACCTAACTACACTCCATATCTACACTGAAGGAAAAGCAGGCTCCTGGAGACAACCCTGACCATCAATAACAGAGTATACCTGGCTGGCGGAACTGAGGGAGGACGATGTTTCAGAGAGATTTTCTTCCTTGCAGTTCAATAGTCCGAAGACCACAAAATACTATAACTCCACCAAGAACTATAAAACCAGGTATAAATAGAAATACTGGTTTGTGCTAAAAGAGGTCCATTATTTGCTTTAAAAAATAAATTACATGGGCACCTAGGTGGCTCAGTCTGTTAAATGTCTGACTCTTGGTTTTGGCTCAGGTTATGATCTCATGTTTGTGGGACTGAGCTCCTTACTGGTAGCACAGAGCCTGCTTGGGATTTTCTCTGCCCCTCCCCCGCTCATGCACATGCTCTCTCCCCACAAAATAGATTTTTTCCTTAATTGTAATAAATAATAAAAACAAACTTACTTTGGTTGTATACCATCAAATATTTCTTGCAGCGCCAATGCCCCATACTTTATGCAATACAAATTAATAAAGACTAAGAAGCCTGTTGAAAGGAGATGCAGAAGATCAGTACGGAGACCTCACTGCGCTGAACAAGAGACTCAGCACTGAAGTCCGCCAAGTGGAATAATCACGATCATTAAAACCACTGGCTAACTGTGGCATCGATACGTGCCTTTCTCATACCATTTAACATATAGTATAGACACAAAATGTTCTGACATCTAACCTTAGAAACCTTTGGAACACAATCTATTAGAAAGTGACTTAGTGTTTGCAGAATACAAACATCTTAAAATATTTTATATAAAAAGCTTATAACTTAATAAACCATTTTTATATACCCAGAAAATGAGAGTTTTAGATATTTTCCTTCATTATTTCTGTAGGAATAGCCAAATGATTTTACTTACTCTTGATAAACTTTGTTGTTTTGGAATTCTGAAGTCTCTGGAATAGTAGAATGAAGATCTGCTTCCTATACTGATCAACCGACTCACTAAAGAGTTGAATAAAAGCAACAATGTTATCAATTCATCATCATCTCAGGACCTAACAGTCCTTGAATAATCCTACAGTGAGGTTTTATACTCATACTCACGGAGGCATGTGCTCTATTATACTGTTTAGAAGATAAAAACCTTGGTGGTCATTGGCTTTGGATGCAATTAGCTTCTGAAACACACCTAATAACCCAGGCTACAACAAATTAGAGCAAATAATCAGTTAAAGAGACAAGGAATAATCGTTTGAAAAGTTACACATTAAACAGGCGATGTCTTGGAAAAGGGTACATGCTACAATAATTAGTGTTTTTGCTTCCATTCTTACTTCTGAAGTGCAGAGATAAAATATCCCATTGCAATAAGCTTTTAAAGTTAAGATCCTGAAATTAACCTCCTTGACTGTTTTTATTTTCCACCATGGAGGTAATTAAAGGATACTTAATTATAATAAAATCTACATTAGTATTTTCTACTACTACTTCCCACACTATTATATTTACTTTAAATCAAGAATTAAAAAAAAAACAAACACCATCCTCAGTTTCAGCTACTTCAGAAACTTACATCAAAATAAATTGCACTCACAATTTTGTCGGCGGCAGCATTTGCTATGGTGTTTGAGCCGCGTTCCAAGAATGCTTGGAGAAGCCTCACTAGAGCAGGAATGTTTCCTGTTCTTTCCCAAAGCACCGGCTGAAGGAGATGAGGAAATAAGGCCATATAGGAAGATGGGATGTCATTTTTGTGTGTTTCCAGGAGTAAAGACATCACTTGAAAGACGTATGGAATAAATTCTGTTGATGAAAGTAAACAGAGTTGTCAGATTAGCAAGTAACGGCTCCCGCACAAAAGGTGCACACCTCTCAGGCAGGCTGCATTTATTAACCCCTTTAATAGCTGTGTTCAGGGGCGGTTGGGTGGCTCAGTCAGTTAAGCATCCAATTTCGGCTCAGGTCATGATCTCACAGTTCATGAGTTCAAGCCCCACACTGGGCTCTGTGCTGACAGCTCAGAGCTGGAGCCTGTTTTGATTTTTGTGTCTCCCCCTCTCTCTGTACCCTTTTCCTCCACTTGCACTGTCTCTGTCAAAAATAAACATTAAAAAAAATTTTTTTAAGTTGTAATCTGTAATAAAAAATATAACTTCCTTTAGCTTACCTTGTACATCATTTTGTAAAATTTCAGTAAACACGAGAAATAAAGCCTCCTCAAAATTTACAACAGCAGCAGGGTTAGCTTTGCAAGTTATTCTTATGGATAAACATATTGCTTCAAACATGTAGTGATTGAAGTGAGGTTTGCTCGGGTTCTGAAATGAACAAAAAGAAAGCATATTATAACTAAGTGATATATTAAATATCTAAAATAAAACACACCTGCTCTTTCTAGAACACATTAAAAGGCCATCTTTTAAGAAAATCAGCATTGGGGTGCCTGGGTGGCTTGGTCGGTTGAGCGTCCGACTTCAGCTCAGGTCACGATCTCGCAGTTCGTGGGTTCGAGCCTCACATCAGGCCCTGTACTGACAGCTCAAAACCTGTCCGATTCTCTGTGTCCCCCTCTCTCTGCCCCTCCCCTGCTCATGATCTCTCTATGTCTCTCGAAAATCAATAAATGTTAAAAAAGAAAAAGAAAACCAGTATTAAAGCGTCAATTACACTTGTGTGCATATATGTTGAAGTTTTATACTGACTTTAAAATTCAGAAAAAAATATTAACCCCTTTTCTGCAGAATTTAAAATAATTGTTTTTAATGTTTTTATTTTCGAGAAAGAGAGAAAGGCAGGGAACGAGCAGGGAGGTGCAGAGAGAGAGGAAGACACATAACCCAAAGCAGGCTCCAGGCTCTGAGCTGTCAACACAAAGCCCAACGCAGGGTTCGAACTTGCAAACCGTGAGATCATGAGCTGATCGAAGCTGGACGCTCAGCCAAATGAACCCTCAGGTGCCCACCTAGGATTTTCTTTTTAATGGGCAGAAGTCCACTACAAAAAATACCTAAGTCACAGAGATTACTACACAAGCTTCAGCTCCCAGCACCATAAGGATCGTGTCTAAAACCCATGTGCTCTAGAGCTGTCAGTGAATGGTGGGAGAAACGAGCAGGGAGGGGTTACGTCCTGGCTCTGCCACTAGCCTTCTGCGGGACACCTTAGGCAAACCTTAGCCCCTACGGGCCTCAATGTCTGTATCTACAGAGTGATGATCCTTTTTTTCTTTTAAATTGTGTTATCTGTTTTTTACTTTCAATTTATCTTTTTGAGAGAGGGAGCGAGTGCATGAGCCCACATGGAGGAGGAACAGAGAGGGAGACAGCGGATCTGAAGCAGGCTCTGTGCTCATAGCAGAGAGCCCAATTGTGGGGCTTGAACTCACAAACCTGGAGATCATGACCTGAGCTGAAGTCGGACATGTAACTGACTGAACAACCAATCACGCGAGTGACAATCCTTTCTATCAGTGGTTTTGAATCTTTTTAAAGCAACATAACCCTATTTTCCTTCAAACGAAAACCTTCTTAAAAGGCTACCATAGAAAGTAGATGAACTCAGGAGACGGCTGGGGGAAGCAGGGGAGGCCCCAATGTCTCTTCTATCTTAATCTCCCAAGGGTCAAAACAGTCCAACACCTATACCCAGAACCCAGTTAGAAAATGATCACTGTTCTCCAGGATCCTTGGAACACTTCTATGAATTTATGTCCTTTCCATAGAGTAATTAGGAACAGGCATCTCAAAAGAATTTTGGCAGTCTTAAAATGACTGTTATTTTCTAAAACTTAGTGTTAATAAATGTGAATCAAAATACAAAGTTTTCGATCAAAGGAATGAAATATACTTGGGGTAAATAAGGGTGAAAGACGACCAGGGGCACCTGGATGGCTCAGTAGGTTAAGTGCCAGACTTTAGCTCAGGTCATGTTGAGCCCTGCGTACCTGGAGCCTGCTTTGAATTCTGTGTCTTCCTCTCTCTGTGTCCCTCCCCCACTTATGCTCTGTCTCTCAAAAATAAACATTAAAAAAAAAAAAAAAAGAGTAAAGAAAACCAGACACAAAGGACCACACCATTTTACAGAAATCTAGCTATTTTGTGTGTCCACTTGGTACAAAGCCTGCTTTCCTCCATCTAAGATCACATTGATCAATCATCTGTACTTTTTCAATTTTACTCAATGAAACATGTTAATTTTGAAGTGAGAATAATTTAAATGAAACATTTTCAAGTTTTGGGGCCCGGGCTTAAAGGCGAGTGCCACTAGGTCTCCAATCTCGTGACTTCCCACACTTCTCAAATGTGTACTGACTGATGGGCAGGAAGAATTCAGTGAACTTTCCCTGAGCCCAATCTACTGCCAGCTCAAACAGTTTGGAGGAGAAGTTAAAAAGCAACTGCACTTTTAAAACTGGTCTTGTTACCTTACTAACAGCTAATAGCTTCTGTGTAAGCTGAGTGATGAGGGTGGGGATGTAGGGGATTATGGCTTCTTGTAGGAGGGAAAAACTCCTCATGATAGCTGTAAAATATAAAAACAGCAAAAGGAAATAGTTAAACTTCAGAACAAAATAGTGATTAAGGAAAAAAAGCCCACTGATTCATCACCAAAATTTTAAGACCCTTAGACAACCCTCAGATGGCTCTCTATATTTAAAAATAATCTAAATTTCCTTTCATTTTAAAATTAGGCCAGGGATTGACAACAAAATCTGGCTAGCTAGAAAACAGTACTCTCAGGAGGCCTAAGGGTTAAAAGACTTAAAAGCAGTACGTGACTAAGGAGGCAGCCACAGAGCAGGACGAAGGGAAGAATGACGGGCTGGGGAGGGTTGGGGTGGGAAACAACAGGAGCTGGAAAAGAATGCAGTTTCCGGTCTCTTTCGATTAGAAACCGGTGACAGGAAACGTGCAGCCCTGGCCTGAGGAACACATCTCAGCCCACAAAACCTGAAAGAAGGCCATCTGCCCGTCTCCCCCCAAAGAGCGAGAGACTAGGAGCTGAAGAGAAATCTAAAAATACATGTAGAGCTATGGAGACCGCAGGAATACAGCTCGTTAACAGAGAGGCCTAGCATTTAGCACAGGAGATAAATACATCACTAAGCTTAAAATATGTTTCTGCATATGAAAAAGATGTTTAGTAAGTACAGCCACTACTACATGCCAAGCAACAGAGCCTAACAAATCATCTCTCGCCTCCTAAACTCTGCAGATGTTTCTCCTTCCGGAAGCAGACTCACCTCCGACTAGCAAATCACTGCTTATCCCTTACTTCCTAGAGAAAGCTTTCCCTGAGCTGGGTTAGGGGCTTAGAGGATGGATCAGTGCCCCTCCTCTGGGCTGGCAGAATCCATTCACTCACTCATCCAACAGTACTTATTGAGAGGGTGTTCCATACGGGTGTTCTTGTACAGCCGAGGAGGACAGTACTGAGACCACATGCCAGTTAACCTCACAAAAATGGACATTAAACAACAGTAATCACACCATCACTGTTGGGGGAAATAAGATGCTGAAAAACACACACAGATACACACCTAGATACACTTATCCACATACATAAACACATGTACACACACATATACAACAGGCCAGGGGGGAGTTGGTTTGAAAAACATCTCCTATGAGTCAGACACAGCTAGGCTCCTGGAATGTGACAGTGGGCACGACCGAAACTGCCCCTGGAGTCAGCGCCGTCGGCACGACACTCTCCTAACGCAGCACCGGGCAGACGGCTTACAGCTGCCTGGGTTCCCGGCAGTGGCTCTGCGGAGGGGGGTCTGTGTGGAGTCTCTCCAGGGCACCCAAACTGCCCAGCAAAGACGCTGCCTAGCAGGCCACCAAGATCTGATTTCTGCCCTCAAGAAATTCAATCTAGGTAAAAAAAAAAGGGAATTTGCTACTTTTTCTTTAACAAGAGGGATATCCATATCAAACTAGGGTAGTTTTTTTTCTGAAAACACTGTTTTAATATAATAATACACCAAATCTTTTCCAAGTAAAAATATCTAAACCTATCTACTTCATGGCCAACAGTATCTGGTTCATGAACTGTGTAACCTGAAGTACAACTTACTCACCCCTGTAATCGGAAGTGGGATTCTTATAGTCTGTACACCAGGGGACGGCCTACCTTTCATAATATATTCATTTTCTGAAGAGCCAGGAAGTGTGAGAGCTTTGAAAAGGTTTGTTAGCAGAATCTCAACAAACGGTGCGATTTCTGCGGCTGTAAAGCTATAGATGAAAAAACAGCTTTCAGTCACTGCCAACTCTTGAGCTTGTCCACTCTGGAACACCCTTGGCAACCTCTAAATCACACTTCTTGGCATAAAAGCGAGCCATTTCCCACCGCTGACAATCAGTGGCAGCTTAGGCAAGTAACTGTTGACATGTGTTCATGTTAAGTTCCTAAATAGGGCACATCTGGGATCAAACACAGACCAAAAGCTGGCAAATCCGACATCATCTAAAGCCATTCAGGTCACCCCTGGTCCCTGTCCATCACTGTTGAGAACAGTGCTCAGACCCTCAGGGTCTCAGTCATCTGTTTTTCCCGGAGGTAGAGCAGATTCGTAACTTCTGCATGAATTCCGGGCCTGAACACAGGTACTGGTGTGACTCACCTCAAGGATGGCCTTTCAACCCTTAATTGGTTACTGAGAATATGTGTACTTCAAGTTCTGGATGAAGACAAGAACCCAGAACTGTTTTCCATCTCTTACCCAAAGCTCAGTGTCAAGAACTAACACTGGTGGAGAACGGCCTGAAAGATCCGCAGACCGTCCACTCCTCTACAGTTTATCCCTGGATCAGGCCAGAGGAGCGACTGTCCTAGACCCCAGAGAGCTGCTTTCACTCCGCCGGGTCATGTGTCCGCAATGAGTAAGGAAACTGAACAGCCAGGTAAAAACAACTCTGTCACATGACGGCGCTAAGACCCCTCCCTTAATGAAGGCCATTTCGGAGATGCCTTCTGAGAGACTGTTTTAACTTTAATTTCAAGGACACTGAAAAGTTTAACTAACCAAGTTCCTCTTTTTGCCTTGGTTGCCAGGAGACAGCACATAAATTTCAGGGAGTTCCTTAACTCCTGTACAGGATCCTCTGACACCTGTTTCTTTTCAGTAATTCCACCCCGTTATTTCCCTTTGCTCCAACTTCCTGTTTAACTTGTGGTCATTATGTATCTTTTTAGCGTACTGCTTCATCCTTTTAGACTGAGACACAGTATAAATAAATGAGGAAAAAGTACACATTTATTTTCCAAGCTACTAATGAAATTATGAATATAGTCAAAGAGATCTTTGATAGCACAGAATAGTCCCCACCCCAAGCTAAAAAAATAAAAACTGCTTAGAATCAAATACTTACAGAGTGGTGTTGTTAGGTCCTCTCATAGTAAAGAGTCTCTCCAGAGCATGCGCTGCGTAAGTATGGACAACAATACTTTCGGCCTGAAGGTGACCAATCAGGAGAGGAATAGAGACTAAAAGATGCTCTTTTGGTACCTGAAAAACACAGTAACACGCATGCTGTAGCTCAGTGATGCTACCTTAAGAGTAAAGGACAACGGGACTAGAAGGGTGGGCGATGCCAGAAAGTGTCCTTTCAGCTGCTACAACAGGAGAGCATATGGTTGAGAAATTAAAACTTCTACCTCCACGTAAGGGTTCAATTCCCATTCACTTTTCTAATTCTCTTTCTCTGAGCATTAAACTATGGTTAAAGTAAAATCTTACAGATAAAAAAACAAAACAAAACAAAACCACACCATAAAATAAGAATATGGATAAGCACACTAAACTGTCACTACTATTAAGAATTATACTTTTCACTAGCAGGTAGTTCTTAGAAAAGTTATTCAAGCTCTTTGTGCCTCATTTTCTCTTCTTAAAAAAAGAGGTGGGGGCAAAGATAAGAATACTAATCTTCATTAGAAACCTGTAAAAATTTAGAATACCCATATTCTTTAAAATAGAACATCTTCACAAGGTTGCCTGGTAAATACCTGCCAAAGGCATAAAAATGATCAATCAAGAGATTAGAGAATCATCCACAGGAAATAAACTATGGCATATTCTATTTATTTATTTATTTATTTATTTATTTATTTATTTAATTGCAAGGGGGAGAGGAACAGAGAGAGAGAGGGAGACACAGAATCCAAAACAGGCTCCAAGCTCCAAGCTATCAGCCTAGAGCCCAATGCAGGGTACAAACTCATAAAACTGCGAGTTCATGAACTGAGCTGAAGTCGGATGCTTAACAGACGGAGTCACCCAGGGGCCCCCTAGGACATATTCTTATGATAGGAGACTACTACACAACTATTAAAAAATGAACTACATCTACTAAAATGAATAACTCTCAAAAACAGTGTTAGGCACAAAAAACACAAGATGTGTAGACCAAACCTATAGCACGATAACATTTATATAAATAAAATTTTAAGCCTATAAAATACTAAATTTTTGTGGAAACAAGTATGTAGTAAAACCATAAACACACATGAGAATGCAACTGTCCAAAAGTACGATGAGAGAAACTCTACAAGACAAATGATCAGTTTCTTCAAGAAACAACAGGCGTAAGAAAGGGGACGGAGGACCTCTCTGTTGTAAAACAAGAGACAAGAGACAGTCACCATCCATTAGCAATGTGTGTCCCTTGTCTGGATCCCAATTTTTACTAAAATCACTATAAAATGATATTTTTGAGACAAAGGAGAAAATTAAGCATAGTTCGGAATCCCAAGTTCTTAACAAGTTATTGTTAATTCTGTTAGATGTGGATGTCACGTATGATTGCACTGTAGGGAGAGAAGCTGGTATACAATGAAACTCCTAAGAGATCAAGTGGTATAAAACATATAAATCAAAAGCTACTTACTTGATTCCTAAAAATCATTATGTATTTGATGCCATCGGCTTTAAGGACAGGAAATTCATTCACTATTAAAAAAATAAAACCACAGTTATTTGAGTGCTAAAGAATATTACTCCCAAATTGGTGACATTATCAGATCTTTGCAACAGTTTGGTGAACAAAATTAATTACATAAAGATTTACTATGTAGCTATTAGTAAGATTATAAGTAATTTTTCCCCCTTTAAGTATCATTACAAATGAACATGTGCTACTTGCATAATTGAAGGACCACACACTAATGACCCCGTATCAACTTTTTCCTAGAAATGAAGTTATTCTGAATCAGGAGCACGGGTCTCTGGACAGGATTTGCTTTAGTATTTGTGCTACCGAAGTGAACACTGGCCGAGATTTGCTTTAAATTACTCTAATTATGGAAAAATAAATTAGTGAAAAAGACAGAATATTGGTCAATTATTAAAAATTCTTGAATCTACCTAGATTCAAGGTACATTAAAATATTCTCCCTTTTAGTATATTTGAAAGCTCCATACAAAAGGTTTTTTAATTTTTAATTTTTAAAAAATTTCTGAGAGAATGAATCCCAAGAAGGCTCCATACTGTCAACACAGAGCTCAATGCCGGCCGTGATTCCACCAACAGTGAGATCAAGACTTGAGCTGGAATCAAGAGTCGGACACTTAATCAAATGAGCCACTGACATGCCCCCAAAAGTTTTTTTTGAAGGGAATACATAAGGTATCTTAATCAACATACTTTCATAAACAGAAAATTATCCTTAATATTTATCAGTTACATGTACTTAAATTTACTTCAATTTTTAATATTTCAGTTTTCAAATAAGTAAAAGTGTAATTTCTATAGGAATTTTTAGCTGAGCTACAAATTGAGTTTTAGCTATTCCTATTTTCCTTCTATATAAGCAACATCTTAAAAAAAATTTTTTTTATGTTTTATTTATTTTTGAGACAGAGAGAGTCAAAGCATGAGAGGGGAAGGGGCAGAGGGAGAGGGAGATACAGAATCCAAAGCGGGCTCCAGGCTCTGAGGTGTTAGCACAGAGTCCGAAGCGGGGCTTGAACCCATGAACATGAGATCATGACCTGAGCCGAAGTCGGAGGCTGAGCTACCCAGGCGCCCCAGTTCATTTCAACTAGGCAAGACCTGGGGAAACCATCTGAGATTTTATTCACTAAAAGAAGATAACTGCAAAAAGGATAGGAGCCTTTTTTTTGAGTATCATGGTGATGAGAATCCCTACTCTGACTTTTGCGATAATGTTAGTCATTTTGTAGTATAAAATAACAAGGCCGGGGTGCCTGGTCTGGCTCAGTTGGTAGAGCATGTGAATCTTGATCTCAGGGGATCATGAGTTCAAACCCCATGATGGGTATAGAGATTACTTAAAAAACAAACAAATAAATAGCAGGCAAGTAAAAACTGTTGTAAGCTGCGTAAAAAATTTTTAGCAGGAGCCTAGGTGGCTTAGTCAGTTAAGCGTCCCAAATCTTGATTTCAGCTCAGGTCAGGACTCCATGGTGTCTATGGGGTTGAGCCCTACATTGGGCTCTGCACTAACAATGTGGAGCCTGCTTGGGATTCTCACTCTCAAAATATATTTACAAAAACATTTTTTTCTCACCACAAACTCACCGTTATTTGATTTTAAATCAGGGAGAATGTGATTCACAAAGAACTCAGTCAGGTTTACAAGTTCATTTGCTTGTGTAATTCCATGCTGAAAAACAAAATTTTAATAACAGTAAAATAACATGAAATACTTGTATATATCTATCACATAGGAAATTTAGGAAACCTTTAAAAAAACCAGGTTACAAATGGAGATGAACACTTCATATCACAACTGCTTAAATATAAGACTTTTTAATAGACAATAAAGAAAACTTCCTTAAAGAACAGCTAAACTTAAAATTAGCACATTTTATACACTGATTTTCAGCTAAGGGAATTCATCAGTTTTTTGTCCATAAGAAAATTAAGTGCTTACTACATCAATGTCAAGTCATCTTTGGAGACTATACAAATTCTTTTCAGAACAAACAGGTTATCTAGCAGAGTTAGGCTGCACCATTAGAAATCTATTACTTCTTTCTGATTTCTGTGGTCACCACCAAGTCTTTTTTAGAAACAAAACTACATTGGAAATTCACCTTCTGTGTTTGAGCTTTTGATGCCAATGATGTCACAAGGTAAATGGCTGCATCTTTGTGTTTCCAGTTGACAGACGGATTTTTTGCATATTCCTGCAGCATGGAATTAACATAACCAGAGAAGATTCCTGTCACGGGTCCCTCAAAAAACTTGCACAATCCTCGTACTAGATCACAAGCAGCCCTGCGTCTAGTATCAATATCTATAAAATCAAAGGGAAATATATCATAGGATAAAGAAACCACCAACTGATCAAGATTATAAGGCAATAAACTGCCATTTGGTAGCTATGGACAACATAAAAAATGAAAAAGTGCATTATTTTATTCACAAGAATCACAAAAAATGGGACTGAAACTAAAAAAGACTATAATAGTTACACACTAATAAGTATATAAAAAGAGGGGACATCCAATGCTGGACATGTGGACAGCACCCAAGACGGGAGCTGCCCCTAAAGGTGCACAAATTAGAGGAGGAAAGGCAGGTGACAACGCTTCCCAACTCCCACTCCTCCCCACAGGGACCAGAGAGAACAACTTTCAAAGTGCCTTGCTATCAGACCAACAGTTAAAAACCAAACTACATACCAGATCCTTCCAAGTCTCTCCTTATGTACTCCTCGGAATTATCTTCAAAAGCTTCTTCATCAGCAGCTACGAAGAGAGATGGCATTTCAAATAACCCCTCAAAAGGCATGACGCGTCACCGTACTTTCAGAGCTGAGTACGCAGAAGAGTACAGAGCACTGCCATGTTTTACAGCAAAGTGTTCCTTCCCAACACATGACTACTTCATATATTCTTTTTTAAAAAAATGCTTATTTTGAGAGAGAGTGAGAGCGAGAGAGAGCACGGGCATGTGACCTGGGGAGGGACAGAGAGAATCCCAAGCAGGATCCATGCTGTCTGTGCAGAGCCCAACACGGGACTTGATCTCACGACCATGAGATCATGACCTGAGCTGAAATCAAGAGATGGAAGCTAAACTGACTAAGCCACCCAGGCTTAAATATACTTCATTTACTCTTAGAGCACAAATGCCACCCTGAAAGGGTAAGTATAGGTAATCCACACAACTCACCTGTTCTAAGGTGACTGGACTTTAACCACCAACATCAAAAAGTAACTGTTAGAGCCCACCCTAGGGATGCCAACTTTTTATTCTGCTGAATAAGGACATTAAAAGAACAGCCTGACAAATAGAACTATCATTATTTCATAAAAGTCATTTCCAGGGGCACCTGGATGGCTCAGTTGCTTGAGCATCCGGCTTCAGCTGAGGCCATGATCTCACGGTTCGTGGGTTCGAGCCCTGCATCAGGCTCTGTGCTGACATCTAGCTCAGAGCCTGGAGCCAGTCTTCAGATTCTGTGTCTCCCTCTCTCTCTGAATCTCCCCTGCTCACACTGTCTTCTCTCTCGTAAAAATAAATAAAACATTAAAAAAAATTTAAAGAAAAAGTCATTTCTACACCAAAAAAGGTAGGATGGACAATACCAAAATCAAGATCTGTCCTTTACAGCTTTATGAAAAAACACAAAAGGAAATAAAACCTTACATGATACTGTCCTTCATTCCTCTTTTAGTTCTTAACTGATAAATTTGAGAACCACTAATCTCATGAATACTCTGACATAAAACACAATTCCTTCCATATTTACTACCTGCCCTTCCCAGCCATAAGGAGAGACAATTTGTATACAAATAGTCCTAAGACTCTCTTAACCTTAATGACAAACTGCGTGGGCTTCAGCTCTGTATCATAGGTCATCCGTCACTTCTACTCTCAACTTCTCTGTTTGAGAACTGCTATCTGCCTTAGTGAAACACGAGGTCAAACAACACCGAATTCTTTCCTAAGCTGAGATCCTGGATGGTTTACTTTATTATCGGTGCAATAGGAATTTAGTCTTATTCAATATTTCTGTGAAAAACCCTCCACAGTGGAAAACAAACCTCATCACAACACTCACAAATGTCTTTTATTTTTAAATATTTTTATTTTTAAATGTTTTATTCATTTTTTGAGACACACTCACACAAGGGAGGGACAGAGAGAAGACAACACAGGTTCCAAAGCAGCCTTTAGGCTCTGAGCTGTCAGCACAGAGCCCCATGCAGGGCTCAAACCACGAACTACGAGATCATGACCTGAGCCCAAGTTGGACGGTTAACCAACTGAGCCACCCAGGCGCCCCCTCACAAATGTCTTTTAAACCGTACTTTGTCTTAGTTTAGAAAATAGGCAGTAAGTGGGGGAACCTAAGTGGCTCAGTTGGCTAAGCATCTGACCCTTGATTTCGGCTCATGTCATGATCTCACAAGATCAAACCTGGCATTGGGCTCCTCGCTGACAACGTGAAACCTGCTTGGGAAACTCTCTCAAAATAATAAGCATTTTTTCAGAAATAGGCAATAAAGTGACCTATAGAAGTTTTAATTAACAATAAAAAAAATTAGTCTGGGCTCCTGGGTGGCTCAATTGGTTCCAACTCTTGTTTTCAGCTCAGGATTTTCTCTCTCTCCTTCTCTCTGCCTCCCCTGCTAGTGTGGCATGTGAGCTCTTTCTCAAAATAAATAAATAAACTTAAAAAAAATTTAGGGTGCCTGGGTGGCTCAGTTGGCTAAGCATCTGACTTCGATGTAGGTCCTAATCTTGAATCCGAGCCTCCATGTTGGGCTCTCTGGTGTCAGTGCTCAGCCAGCTTCAGATCCTCTGTCCCCCTCTCTGCCCCTTCTGCACATGCATGTGTGCACGCTCTCTCTCTCTCTCTCTCTCAAAAATAGACATTAAAAAATTAGACTCCATATATTACATAAAAAGCAACAGGGAATAGACATACTTTGCCATAATTACCTCTAAATTCCATGTTAGGCACAATAACCTTTTCACAGATACTCGTCAGCGTGTTCTGGTCCTCAAACAGATTCTTATAGTGAGGTCTCTCACAAACTGAAGCCAGAAACTGAATTGCATTACTCACTAACTGGGAAAAAGAAAACACAAATAAAGGCGTATTTTAAAAGCAAAACAGAATCATTTATTTCCTGGGGGAGGTAGGGAGGGAATGTCTTAATTATTTGTCTCTCCACCATCGCCTTACCAAGTCATATTTAACCTCTTGACCTGTCGTGACCAGTAAATTCCAGATGGCTGTGACAAAGCGAGGCAGGTACCGCTGAAATTCCTCATCATACTTCTGTGCATAGAGTGCAGCATTATCACAAATCTGGGATTTTAAAAGCTCCAGTAAGCCGGCTTCCTCTTCATCCTCACATAAGAGAAAACAGAAAACTTAAACATACATGTTTAATGTAACCATAAATATATAGAACAGCTGTAATGCCTGAAATAAAATGCTTAAAAATGTAATTCAAAGTCTAGTGTTACAAACGACATCGATGTCATTGATGCCACTATCAATTTATTGTCTTTCAGATACAGAACAAACTAAATACTTCTCATTTATTAATCAGCGAGAGTAATTTCAAGTTTTCAGGTTAAACAGACTTTCCTTCTGGTTGTTAAATTAGAAAATATTTATATATTAAACGGAAAATAACCTTCCTACAGAAATGTAAATGATAAAGACCGTATCGCACTGTGACATGTCCCAAAAGGTTGTCACTTCAAATACATTAGGATATAGCGCTGGAAGATTCTCATCAACAATTTCCCGGTTATAAAGTATTCACCAGCAGTCTAATTTAGGGGACAAACTATGGTCTGCAGGCCTGCTGCCTATTTTTTAAGTAAAGTTTTACTGAAATACAGCCTTGCTCATGCCTTCTTTACATATATATAATTTACAATATTGCCTACGGCTGCTTTCAACTACAACTGCAGGGCTGAGTAGTTGGAACAGAGACTGTACAGCCCAGAAAGCCAAAAATATTTACTACCTGAACCTTTACAGGAATGGTTTGCCAACCCCAACCTAAACCATGATGTCATTTCTATGACACTCCTGTAACAGCAATCCATAAACACCTTTTAATCTGTACTAAGTGCCAAAGAACTCAAATTTAGAAGAGATGAAAAGAACTCCCTAACAGGTGTCTCCTCAAGGCGTAAATATAAGGAATATCACGTAGTGAGAGGACACAAGGGGATACCTGGCTAAACGGGCCAAGAGCCCCCTGTAAGAATCCGAGGTGGAGAACTTCCTTTAGATGCACATGTGAAGACGAGCTTTGTTTTCTGAGGGCGTTGTTTTTATCTAACTGGACTAAAAGAATTCTGTCATGGGAGCCATAGCTTTTTTTGTTGCTTTAGTTGGTAAATCTCAGATAAAATTTGCTGTACACCCATTGTAACAATTCTGTCTACACCCCACTCCCCAAAACTGATCTGAATCACCTATTTTTATCTGAAATTGAAGCATTCTCTGTATTTTACTTTTTACATTTTTTTTTGTTTCTTGAGAAAGAGGTGTATCATAAATCTATTAATAAAGAAGCAAATGAGAAACACGAAGTAAGTGCCCTAGGTTGGAAAGTACATGTTATTACAAATATCAGACCAGAATCTGTAACACATTACAAACCTTCATAATGTCCTCACTTTCCCATGCTGTGGATGCTTTTTAAAAAGAGGTTATTGTTACAAAGGTTTATGTTTTCTTAGTATCTTCGATGATGGTTTTCTATTTCGTAAATTGGTCATAGTGTGAATAGTCTAGGGCTTTACTCTGAACAGTAAATGATAGGGCCTTCTCTATAAATTGTGGACCTACCTACACCAGGCCCACAAAAAGAGTAATTCTGGATGCTACAAACACCCAAACATAGAACATCCCAACTAATTAAACATTACCTGTATTCTTGGGTTCTACCTATCAACAGTGCAAGAGTAAAAAAGTTTTTAGGAGCCAGAATTTAAATGTTTAGTAAAACATTTGATCTTATTTCAGTAAACAAGTAAAGCACTTGACCTCTAGGTCTTGAGTTTGAGCCCCATCCCATGTTGGGCAAAGAGTTTACTTAAAAAACAAATAAAATAAATGTTCTCAAATAACTATTTCATTTTTTGAAGACTATATTCCAAAGGTTTTCAGAGGGCACCTTTAAACATATTTAAAAACTGAGATACAATCAAAATCTAATATTTCAAACAATTCTTCATTTAAAAAAGGCTACTTGGGAAACATTTTAAAACAATACTTACATCAGTTTGTAGAAGTTTGTTATCTAATGTCAAGAGGGTATGAAAATTGTTCATCCAAGTTTCCATATTATCTTCAAAAAACTCAGGAAGATCCTAGAATAAACACTGACTTGAGACTTCTGATTAAAATAAATGATATTTTAGTACATTCTCGCCCCATGCCAAACATCTCCCACATGCCTACAGCCTCAAGTCCACACTTCTCAGCCCGAGCCGACCATTAACTACTGAGACAAGAGAGCTCTACTCCAGCTGGGTCTGGGGGCTGAATAAACCATTGTGTCCTCTTTCTATATATGTTCAATCACAAATGAGGCCACTGTATTTCCTGTCCCATCTATATTTACTTTCTCTTCCCAGCTCTAAGACTGTATGAAACCTTTCCTTACAAAAACTCAGTGCTTACCAGTATCTTCCTTTTCCTTTCTGAACTATCACATTCATTGTAAGATGACCACCAATTCAGACTTACCATCTTACATAATTACTCATTTCCTGTGCCACAGTACTGCCTTTTTAATGAGGGATAAGCCCCCCAAGGAAAAGATTATGCCTCCTCTTTTGGTTTCCCTAACTATGCCTAACAAGTTATCAAGAGCCTCATTCTACCTGATTTCTAGGAAGCAGAATTCAAAGAAGGTGTAAGTGAAAACAGTGATATCCTTTAAGTAAAAATTTCTCTAACTGGTATGCAGCAAAACACAGATGCAGACATGCCATTTGGGGCTGTTCATCTCCTACTCTACCCAATCCTCCTGCAGAATGCGGTTCCTGCCACTGTGAGTGCAGTTATGTTAGGAGGATGAAGTCCAGGAACCTGGCCCCACTATGAGCAATGAAAGGCCAGATGGCTTCCTCCTGTATGTCAGCACAGCACTGTGCACTGTTAAGGCCCCTCTTCTCATTCCTGGAGCCCTGAATCTTAAAGTAACAATTCAAGAAGAAAAAGAATGGAGGCCACTTTCTCAGTAGCAAGAGGGTGACCAGACATTGTCTACTAGAAGTCTATGGCTGTGCTGCTTCTGAATTCCACACTTTCTTACACCTTCCAAAAGCTGGTTCTTCAGCCTTCCATCCCCCATGCTTCCAATAAAAGCCTTTTTTGTATAAGCTAGCCCAAGGCCAGTAACCAAAACATGGTTCCCCCAGTGTTAATATCCACTTAAACGAATACAAGAGAAAGGGCTGAGAACGTGATTTCTCAGTGTCTTGAATAATACCACACAGAGGGTGACTCTCCAAAACAGCCATTTAGGAAGTGGGGTTTCTCTAAGTTATTAGACTACAAAAGAACGTTACATTTCCCCACAAGATACCCACTAGAAATATCCTAGAAATATCTCCAGGAACAATTAAAAAGTAGAACACTCTTTGTAGACAAAGGACAGGGAAAGACAGAAAAAAAATGCCAGCCAAGAAGTCTTTATCAATTGAGAACCTGCATATCTGACATCAAAGAATAAAAAGCAAGAACTACAACTAAACTGGGGTTACTGGATGGCTCAGCTGGTTGAGCATCCAACTCTTGGTTTTGGCTCAGGTCCTCATAGTTCATGAGATGGAGCCCCGCATCAGGCTCCAGGCTAATATCATGAAGCCTACTTGGGATTCACTCTTTCACTCTCTCAAAATAAATAAATAAACTTAAAAAAATAAGAAAGAAATACAGGAAAACTTACCTGAAAGTTTAAGCTATAGAACAATTTTGAGATAAGGATCAGGGAAGAAAAAAGGATCCGTAGGGCAGAAGCATCATTTGCATGGGTACTGCAGAGTTCAATAGTGGCCTTGGAAAGGAATTTAGGAATAGTTTTACTGTTACTATAAACTTTAGTCAAGTAAGTTGAGACTACTTAGATCTCCAAAATTTAGCTTTTAAATAGTATACAGTCATATGAGATTCTGAAAAAATATATTACAACAGTATATATTTTTACATTGTCCATAATAGTCGCTCTCCTTTGTGCATATAAACATATTACAAAGTTGTCTTTATATGCTCTCATTAAATTATTCCCTTGGCACCTGGCATGTTTCCAATTACTTATTATTCTAACTACAATAAACAGGCTTATCTAAAACTAAGCACACCTCTAATTTTTGCAGTATGAAATCCCAGAAGTATATTACCAAAGCAGATCACTATGCTGTAAGCACAGGTTTTGCAAGCCAGACAGAAATGGATATAATCCAGACTCTGCTGATCATCATGAGCATTACTTTGAGCGAGTAAGTTATTTTACTAAGCCCCAATCTCATCTGTAATCTGAAAATAATGCCTCGGAGAATGAAAAAATATACATAAAATATCCTAGTACTTCATGTACCATGTAAAAGACACTCACGAATCTTACTTCCTGTATCCTGGAGTTAAGAGAATAAGAATCAGTGCCAACCCAATAGGTGGAAAATATTGATTACATTTTATCCAATTTTATTTTTTAGATAAAACCGTATAGTCAGTGGGGAGCCTGGGTGGCTCAGCCGGTTGAGTGTCTGACTTTGGCTCAGGTCACAATCTCACGGTTCTGGACTTGGAGCCCCTTGTGCTTGCTGCTGTCAGTGCAGAGCACACTTCAGTTCCTCTGTCCTCTCCCCCTTACCCCCCCAGCACACCCCTGATAACGCTCTCTTTCAAAAATAAACAAACACTGGGGTGCCTGGGTGGCTCAAACAGTTAAGCATCTGACTTTGGCTCAGGTCATGATCTCATGGTTCGTGGGTACGAGCTCTGTGTCAGGCTCTGTGCTAATAGCTAGTCTTCCGATTCTGTATCTCCCTCTCTCTCTCTCTGACCCTCCCCTGCTCGCTCTGTCTCTGTGTCTCAAAAATAAACAGAAAATTAAAAATGAACAAACAAACATAAACAAAAGGGCGATCAGTAAGACATCTTAACCATGAAAATTTCTGTACACACTTTACATCTTAGAAAGCTGTGAATATCATACAACTTTCCTTTTATGAAAATAGGAAATGAGCAGCTTTCCCAGAGTTGGCAAAAGCAGGTTTAAGTCTTGGCCCCCTTTTTTATTAGCTGGAGAATAATGAATCCTCTTTCCTTATCTGAAAAAAGGTTAAAAATGTATCTCTTTTGCGGTGCCTGGTTGGCTCAGTCAGTTAGGCATCCGACTTTGGCTCAGGTCATGATCTCGCAGTTCATGGGTTCGAGCCCGTATTAAGCTCTGTGCTGACAGCTCAGAGCCTGGAGCCTGCTTCAGATTCTGTGTCTCCTCTCTCTGCCCTTCCCCTGCTTGTGCTGTCTCTCTCCCTCTCAAAAAATTTTTAAAATATATATATATATATATATATATATATATATATATCTCTTTTGGGGCACCTGGCAAGCTCAGTTGGAAGAGCATGTGACTCTTAATCTTGATGTCTTGAGTCCAAGCCCCATGGTGGGTGTAAAGATTACTTAAATAAAACTTAAAAAATAAATAAATGGGAGCACCTGGCTGGCTGTCAATGGAGCATGTGACTCTTGATCCCAATGGGTGTGGAGACTGCTTAAAAATAATCTTTAGGGGCGCCTAGGTGGCTCAGTCAGTTAAGCACCTGACTTGGGCTCAGGTCATGATCTTGAGGTTTGTGAGTTCAAGCCCCACACTGGGCTCTGTGCTGACAACTCAGAGCCTGGAGCCTGCTTTGGATTCTGTGTCTCCCTCTTTCTCTGTCCCTCCTCTGTTCACTCTCTGTCTCTCAAAAATAAATAAATGTAAAAAAAGTTTTTTAATAATTTTTAAAAATTAAAAAAAAATTTATCTTTCAATCTTATAGGATTCTCACAGAGATAAAGAATGTGTTTAGAAAAGTAGCCTATGCACTACAAGATGTATAAATATATAAATTAATTTGTCAAATTACATATATAATCAAATCAAAACAGGGAGTGATTCCTTTAGAAACACACATTCAAATACTTGAGTGAAATATGACATCTGGGATTTGCTTTTAAATATTCCTATAAGTGAAAGGAAGGGAGGGGAAAAAAGTAATATTGTTAAACTTGTGTAATAGATACATGGGAGTTCATGAGATCATCTTTTCTGTATAGGTTTGGAATTTTTCAAAAGAAATGCTGCTCTGAGTATTACCTATAAAATAGACATAAAGCATTCTCTTAAATAAAATTTACACAAAGAATTAAGCAATTTAAAATATTAAGTAATTTGACACATATCAATTTGACACACAACATCACCAAGATGTTATTCCATTACCTTAAATAGATTAGTCAAAGGCAAAGCAAAGGCATCCAGAACAAGTTTAATTTCAGTCCATAACTCATTTGACTTAAATTCATGGCGATATCTAAAAAATTAAGGTAAAGTAAGTAAATTTACAAGTTTTATCTTTACTGACTTTAGGCCTTCAAGGATAGATTGGACTACTTTAAAAACAAACACAATAATGAACTGAGAAGCTTATTTCTTATTCTAAAAGTACCAAATTCAAAGGAATGACAGTCACAAAAATACAACTGTTTACACAAACAAAGGCATTTGAAAAAAAGTATTCTGAAAATATGACTTGAGGCTCCTCAGCGACTCAGTTGGTTAAGCTTACAACTCCTAAATTTGGCTCAGGTCATGATCTCACAGTTAGTGAGTTTGAGCCCTCTGTGTTGACAGAAGGAAGCCTGCTTGGGATTCTGTCTCCTTCTCTCTCTGCCCCCCCCCCCCACTGAATAAATAAAAATAAGTACATATTTTAAAAAAATGTATGAGTTTATTGGGGGACCTAGCTGGCTCAGTCAGAAGAGCATGAGACTCTTCATCTCGGGGTTGTGAGTTTGAGCCCCAAGTTGGGGGTAGAGATTACTTAAAATCTTTAAAACGAGTTTATCAATACCTTTTAAATAAAGAATGTGCTGTACGAAGGACTCCATTAATAACATGGAAATCTCCACTCTGAAAACGATTCACCATTTCTGTCAACAAGTCAGGCCATTTCTGAGGGAAATCTTCTCTGCCAATAATGCTAATAGCATCACTTAACTGGACCGGGGAGGGAAAAGATTAATTAGATCAAAGCTCTACAAACAAGCTTCATTAAATAGCAGGGCCTTACATTACCTGCTTCTGAATTTGTTCTGGGCTGCTAAGCATCAAGTGCACTATGTTGGCTTTAATGGCTATTCGGTCAGCTTCGCAAATTTTGTTTGGTTCATCTTCAACCTTAAAAGGAAAACATCAATGGCAAGTAACATGAAGTTCATATCCATGACTATATGGGTTTATAGATAAAATAGAACCATTTTTTTATTACCTGGCTTTCTAAGAAAAACACAGAGGGAAGTCCCTGGACATGAATGGGTCACAGATTCCTCTAATAATCTGATGAAAGCATAAACCTTTTCTGCAGAAAAATGTACATTCCATCCCAAATGCAAATTATTTTATATACAAATCAATGAGCTTCACTGGCTCCCTGATGCCAATGAAGAATCTCTCGCTCGTGCACTGTCTTTCTTGCTCTCTCTGTATCTCTCGCTCCCTGTCTGGCTGTCTCTTTCTCACATGGATAAAGCCCTCCACGTGCACTGCAGAGCCCACATCAATCTCCAGAACCTTCAATCTGACTCTTGCCTTAAGTCAGAGATCTTTCCATTGAAAACTTCTTGATCATTACCAGTTTGAAAACATCCATGACTACATCGCTTCAAGAGGTTCTGGAAGTCTCACTACTTTTACAAATCAAGACAGAAGAAGAGGGCTAGCGAGTCTGCACACAGAGGGATGGATTTTTAAATACCTGATGATTTAACAGTTGTTTCTTTATGATGAGTGGTAACACCTAACTACACAAGCTTAAGAACACTATTTACTACCTCATAAACTCTTTCATGAAATGAAGACAAAAAGAAGAATTCTAAATAAATATTTAGGCGTATTTAAAGTTGACTTTTTAGAAAAACTGACCATTTTTGTCAACCTTAATACTTTCTAAATATCATTACTGCTATCACTTCAAAACAATCCTTTTTTCCCCTTTATCCCAAGTCAGGGCTTCCTCAATCTCAGCATTACTGGCATTCCGAGTCAGAGAAATCTCTGGCACGGGAGTCGTGTATGTACACTGTACGGCGGTTACCAGCATCCCTGGTTTCCTCCCCCTAGGCTGTATTAACACCCTGTGTCCCCAGCTGTGACACCTAAATGTCTCCGGAGATATTGTGGGCAAAATTATCCCCCATTGAGAACCACTGTCCTAAGGTAGGGAAAATACCCTAATTTCTAATTTATATCAGTCATTAAACTTGCAGTTTATAGGATTCACCTTAAAATTAGAATCTATTTCCACATATCCCTTAACAAAATCTCACTCTTAATCTTGGCTCAGGTCCTGATCTTACATTACAGTCTGTGGGATGGAGGCCTACACTAGGCCCTGCACTGGCGGCATGGAGCCTGCTTGGGATTCTCTCTTTCCCCTTCTATGCAACCCCCCCGCCCCCGCAAATAAATAAGCTTTAAAAGATTTCAGCCATAATGGAGGCAAAAACCAAGTCTCACACTCTCTAGCAACCTGGGTTAGCAAGCTCAGTAATCTGCAGGAGCTCAAATGAAACAACAGGAACTTTGGGGAAGCGTTCTGTCCAGTTTTTGTTAAGTCTTTCAGAATTTCTATATAGACAATCATATCATCTGTGAACAAAGACAGTTTTATGTTTTCCTGCCAGTCAGTAAGCCTTTTACTTCCTCTCCTTATTCCATTAGCAAGGAGTTCCAATACAGTGTTGGGAAGGAGTGATGAGAGGCGACATCCTTGTTTTGTACCTAATCTTAGAGAAAAAGTTTCACATTTCTCACCATTAAGTATGATATTAGCTCTAGGTTTTTTGTAGTTAGTCTTTATAAAGTCAAGAAAGTTCTCTTCCATTCCTAGTTTACTGATAGTTTTACCGTGGATGGGGGTAGGATCCTGTTAAATGCTTTTTTCTTCATCTACTGATATGATGTAATAACTAATTTTTAAATGTTGAACCAGCCTTGCATACCCAGGATAAATCCCACTTGGTCTTGGTGTGTAATTCTTTTTACACTTTTTTGGATCTGATATGCTAATATTTTGTTGAGAAGGGTTCTATTTAATTTATCTTTAAAATGTGCCTGAATCTATCAGGAGCACTGCATATATAAATCTTATAAGCATACAGGTTATGAGACTGTGTGTTCACAAAATACTTACAACTCTCCAGTTTCTTTTAATATAGTTCTTGAATGTTACTGAGGCACACACTTTGATAACATTATCCTGGGACTTTTCCAGCAAAGTTAAAAGCAACAGTGGGTAATTCTGGTTTCCTTCTACAGATTCAAGAAACTTCTCAGCTGTAAAAGAATTTTCATGTTAGTAGATTTGTTATTTAACCAAATCTTTGCTTTTTATATATAGGTGAGCTATGTAGATCTCTGATTACAAGCATCAAAATATTAGGGGATGCCTAAGTTGGTTAAGTGTCTGACTCTTGATTTCAGCTCAGGTCATGATCCCAGGGTTGTGGGACTGAGCCTGCATCAGGCTCCATGCTCAGTGTGGAGCCTGCTCAGGATTTTCTCTCTCTCTTCTCTCTGCCCCTTCCCAACATGCACTGTCTCCCTCTCTCTAAATAAATAAACATAAAAAATTTAAAAGGCATCAAAAAATTTTTAAAGATTAGGATATCTTCCTTTAGGGAATCTATCATGGGTCTACTAGGCTTCATTCTTCTTATCTGTTAAATGGACTACAAATGGTGTTACACTACATTTATATAATACTTCAGTTTTCAAATCACTCCATCCAATAAAACTCACATGGGGGCACCTGGGTGGCTCAATCAGTTAAGCCTCCGACTTTGGCTCAGGTCATGATCTCAAGGTTCATGAATTCCAGCCCTGTGTTGGGCTCTGTGCTGACAGCTGAGAGCCTGGACAGCCTTCACATTCTGTGACTTCCTCTCTCTCTCTGCCCCTCCCCTGCCTGTGCTCTGTATCCCTCTCTCAAAAATAAGTAAACATTAAAAAAAATTTTTTTTAATTAAGAAAAAAAAACTCACTTGATTCTGGCAACCCTATAGCATGGCCTGACTGACTGAGTGCCCCTGCAGGAGAATCTGCTTCTCAGAGAGACTAAGTGAGTCTCAGGCAAAATTCATATACAGGCCTTCTTCGACCTAGGATGATTATGTCCCAATAAAACCATTGTAAGGTCAAAATGTCAGAAGTCAAAACTGCATTCGCTATACCTAATGCACTCAACATCATAGCTTAGCCTAGCCTCCCTGAAAGTGCTCAGAACACATAGATTAGCCTACAGTTGGGCAAAATAATCTATAGCAAAGCCTCTTTTACAATAAAGTGTTGACTCTCTCATGGAATTTGCTGAATACTATACTGAGAGTGAAATCAAAGAGTTACATGGGTACAGAATGGTTCTAAGTGTGCTGGTTGTTTACCTCTGGGATAACGTGAATGACTGGGAGCCAGGGCTCGCTGCCACTGCCCTGCATCACGAGACAGTACTGTACTGCCTATCACTGGCCCAGGGAGAGGTTCAAAACTCACAATTCTAAGTATGGTTTCTACTGAATATGTGCTGCTTTTGAACTGAACTTTCATCAAAAATTCACTCAGGGATGGATGGGCACCTGGGTGGCTAGTCAGCTGAGCAACCGACTTCAGCTCAGGTCATGATCTCACGGTTTGTGGGTTCGAGCCCCACATTAGGATCTGTGCTGACAGCTCTGAGCCTGGAGCCTGCTTCAGATTCTGCATCTCCCTCTCTCTGCCCCTCCCCTGCTGGCACTCTGTTGCTCAAAAATGGATAAAACTGTTTAAAAAAAAATAATAAAAGATGAGGAATGCTGGGGGCGCCTGGGTGGCTCAGTCAGCTGAGCCGTCTTGAGTCAGGTCATGATCTCACAATCAGTTGTGAGACCGAACCCTGCATTAGACTCAACGCTGGGCACAGGGCCTGCTTAAGATTCACTCGGGGCGCCTGGGTGGCTCAGTCAGTTAAGCGACTGACTTCAGCCCAGGTCATGATCTCACAGTCCGTGGGTTCGAGCCTCGCGTGCTGACAGCTCAGAGCTTGGAGCCTGCTTCGGATTCTGTGTCTCCCTCTCTTTGCCCCTCCCCAGTTAGTACTCTGTCTTTCTCTCTCTCAAAAATAAAAACATTAAAAAATAATAATAATTTAAAAAATAAATAAATGAAAAAAAATGAAAAAAAATAAACTGGAAAAGTGATTTTCAAGAAGGACACGCTACAGTTTTGTAGGAGTCTAGAAGGCTTTGGTTGTTTGCTCTCAAGTGGTCAGCACTGCACACAGGCCAACACACTGTATCCTGCTCTGAGGAAAAGCCCATATAGACTGCTAGATACCTTTCTTAAATTGTAATCAATACCCTGAAAGAAATCTCGTGAGTTTAAGTCAAATTATTTGTGTTCATTTCCTTTAATTTGCTCACACTGCCATGTTCCTACACACTCAAGGAACCTCAAACTGTGTTCCAGTTCATCTGTAGCAGCCTCGTCTCAAGAACCAAAGGAGCACAGTGCTATCTATAAGCTGAGATCCACTACACATTTCAACCTCCAGATCATTTTCTAAAGATGTTGAGTTGATCTAGTACCAACCTGAGAAATGCTATGTTCATAATTCTTTCCAGCAACATCAATTTATTCCTATACTCTGTCCCTGGATTCATAAAACAGTAACAACCTCACCTTACAAACACAAAATTATTAAAAATAATTTTCAACAGACAAGGTTTGCAGAGGCTTTCTGGGAAAGTCTAAGAAGATTACAGCATTAATTTTCCTTCCTCCAAGAACACATTAATTCTTTCAGCACCAATGGGAAAAACCACAATTTTCCCTCAAAACCCACAAAGAACAGAATGGATGCATTAACATGTTTACCATTCTACTTATTATACAGAACATGTATCTTCAACACACATACACACACTCATTTCATTGTGGGCCATTCTAAAAGCCTCTTTCTGAACACGTACATTAGTAAATTCTGAAGAACCAGGCTGAACATACCTGGTTAATAAGGCTTACCTGGAAAATCATCAACTGACTACCCCTCCCACAAGAGACATCTGGCTCTCAGAAGTAGTTTGCTTGGTCTCCACAGGATTTCAAAGTTTTTGAAGTCAGATGCTATCATTTATTTTTTTTTAATGTTTTATTTATTTTTGATACAGAGAGAGACAGAGCATGAGAGGGGGAGGGGCAGAGAAAGGAGACACAGAACTGGAAGCAGGCTCCAGGCTCTGAGCTAGCTGTCAGCACAGAGCCCGATGTGGGGCTCGAACCCACGAACGTGAGATCTGACCTGAGCCGAAGTCGGAGGCTTAACCGACTGAGCCCCCCAGGCGCCCCAGATGCTATCATTTAAAAATGAGGACACTATATACTTCTTTTATTTTTCAAGCAAAGCTGGAAATCTGATCTTGCAAAACTGGTTTGAATCCCCCAGAGTTAGCTCATTCCAAAAGCCCTTCACCAAGGCACAGAAGTCATATACAACCAGTCCTCACTTGGTTGCCTCCATCATTTACCTTCACATCTGACTCCTGTGGGCATGTGAGTACAATTCTAAGCTTAGGGGTGCTTGGTGGCTTTAGTTGGTTAAGCATGTCCGACTCTTGATCTCAGCTCTCCTCTGACTTTGGCTCAGGTCATGATCTCCCATGGTTCAGTAGTTCAAGCCCTGCATTGGTCCAGCACTCAGTGCAGAGCCTGCTTGGGATTTTCTCTCTCCCTGCCCCTCCCCTGCTTGTACAAGTGTGCGTGCTCTCTCAAAATAAATAAACAAACTTAAAAAAAAAAAAACCTCTAAGTTTACACTAAATTTTCAAAAGAAACTGGTTCAAATACAGGAGAGAGGAACCCAGGTCTTAAAATGTATTAATTAAATCAAACTTAGCATGGGGATTACAAGACAGGGTCTCATTACCTGGTTTAATTCATTTAATCACTTTTTAGGCAATTAACTCTCATCTCTCTGCCCTAATTATCTCTCTAAAATAGGCAGGCATAGGGATTTTCTGAAAGGTGAAGGGACAAAAGCATTCTAGACACAGTAGTACTTTTTAATCCCAGAAGACAATAAAAGCTATTTTACTCAAAAAAACAAAACCAAACCAAAAACACCCATGACCACATTACAGCAGTGGTAAGCAGCCACTTTATAGCCGGAGAATGAAAAAGAAACGCCTGAAAATCAAAGTGTAAATCTTTTTTTTTTTTAATTTACAAATACAGATAGATTATGCAAAGGTCCCCCCCTCCCATCCTTAAAGAACAGATCAAACCACAAAACATTTATTCTCTTTACCTGGACGTCTGATGGCAGGATCCGGATCAAGAGTTTTCTTTAAATATTCCGTTAGTGTTTGCAAATTTGCATCACTGAGCTCCATTGCCATAGAACCTAAAACAAAAAATGAGGTTTGGTAAATTGGTCACATTGGGACACCGTGATTTACATAAAAGAATACTTTTATACTATGAGTCTTCCCCTCTCTGAAGGTCATTCATTTGTTATGTTTTAAGGTATGGGCAATAAGCTGACTCAGCTGAGACAAGGTTCCAGACGATAATGGGCTTTTCTGAAATAACAGTGGGCTAATTTTGAGATGAAGAATAAACATCCCACTAAGAAAAGAAGGCTCAGAGAAACAAGGTGAAGAACTGATCAAAGTCACATAACACCTATTAGATTTAATGCTACCAAAAAGGGCAGATGAGAGTTTAAAAAAAGACTCAGAAGGAGTCCCAAAGAGGAGCCTGGGTGGCTCAGCTGATTAAGTGTCTGACTTTGGTTCATGTCAGGATCTCACAGCTCATGGGTTGGGGCCGTGTGTCAGGCTCTGTGCTATCAGTGGGAGCCTGCTTCGGATTCTGTGTCTCCCTCTCTCTCTGCCCCTCCTCTGCTCACACACTGTCCTTCTCCCTCTGAAAAATAAATAAATATTTTTAATAAAACTTAAAAAAGTAGGGCCATCATAAAAAATTACAATTTCAAGCAGTAAATAAGTTCTGAGATTAAAGAAACCAGAATAAATAAATTTCTTTGTGTACAACATGCAATCACAAGCACTGACAACAAACCAGATGCTAAGAATCTGTATGTGGGGAGAGAACACTGGGGTTCAAAGGATGACAGCTGTGATTATATTTATTTTAATTTTTTTCTAATGTTTTATTTATTATTGAGAGAGAGAGAGAGACAGCGTTGAACAGGGCAGGGTTAGAGAGGGAGGGAGATACAGAATCCAAAGCAAACTCCAGGCTGTAAACTAGCTGTCAGCACAGAGCCCAACGCAGGGCTCAAACCCACGAAACCGTGAGATCATGACCTGAGCCAAAGCTGGACGTTCAACTGACTGAGCCACCTGGTGCCCCTGTGATTATAATTAAAAAGGAACTTTCTAAACTAAAAGCAAAGATAAGTAAGACTACATCAAACCAAAAAGCTCTGCACAGCAAAGGAAAACAATCAACAAAATGGAAAAGGCAGCCTACCAAATGGGAGCAATTATTAGCAAATCATATATCTGATAAGAGGTTAATATCCAAAATATATTCAAAAGAAAACCCACACAAGTCAAAAGCAAAAAAAAAAAATCTGAATAGACATTTTTCCAAGACATAGGGATGGCCATCAATAGGTACATGAAAAAGTTCTCACCACCACCAGTCATCAGGAAAATGCAAATCAAGAAAAACCACAATGAAACATCTCTCACCTGTTGGAATAATAATCATCAAAAAGACACGAGATAACAAGTGTTGCTGAGGATGTGGAGAAAAGGGAAACTTTGTGCAGTGTTGGTGGGAATGTAAATTGGTGCAGCTACTGGGAAAACGGTATGGAGGGTCCTCAAAAAAATTAAAAATAGAACTATCCCAGGATCAATCATCTGATCCAGAAATTACACTTCCGGGTATTTCTCAAAGGAAATGAAAGCACTAACTCAAAAAGATATCTGCACCGGTATGTTCACTGCAGCATTTTTTTTTTTTTTTTACCAGCAGCCAAGACATGGAAATAACCTAAGTGTTCATCAGTGGATAAATGGATACAGAAAATGTGATTATTTGTATTCAATGGAATATTATTCAGCCATAAAAAAGGGAAATCCTGCCACTTGTGACAAAACGGGTAGATTTTTTTTTTAAATCAGGCTCTATGCCCAAAGTGGAGCTTGACCTCATAACCCCAAGATCAAGAGTTGCTTGTTCTGAGCTAGCCATGTGCCTCTGGATGGACCCTGGGGCATTAAAGTAAGTGAAGTAAGTCAGAGAAAGACAAATACAACATAATCTTACTTTAATGTGGAATTTAAAATTTAAACAAACAAAAACACATACCAGAATTCATACATATAGAGAACCAAATGATGGTTACCAGAGGTGGGGGGTTAGGGGTATACTAAATGAGAAGGGGTTCACTTGATCTTAGCCAAAAGGCCGAGAAGCGATGAGAAGGGGTTCAAAGTGTACAAAATTCCAGTTCCAAGTAAGCCAGGGGATATAACATACAGCATGGTGACTACAGTTAATAATTTAGGGGGCGCCTGGCTGGCTCAGCTGGGAGAGCATGGGACTCTTATCTTGGGCTTATGTGTTCAAGTCTCACACTGGGTGTAAAGATTACTAAAATAAATAAATAAACAAATAAACAATACTGTATTGAGGGGTGACTGGCTGGCTCAGTCCGTAGAGCATGGGACTCTTGATCTTGGGGTCATGAGTTCCAAGCCCCACATTGGGGACAGAGCCTACTTAAGAAAAACAAAGTTCTGATGACCCCCCTCCCCAAAAAAATCTGTAACTATGTTTAGTGATGGATGTCAACTAGATGTGTTGTGGTCATTTCACAATGCATACATATATTACTCATTGTATTACATTTCACAATGCATACATATATTACTCATTGTATTACACCCCCTAACCTAATGGTAATGTTGTATGTCAATTATAGCTCAATAAATAAAAAAAGAACAATGGAAAAGGGGGGGAGGATGCCTAGATGGCTCAACTGGTTAAGGTTAAGCAACTGACTCTTTAATTTCGGCTCAGGTCATTATCTCACGGATCAGGAGTTCAAGAAGCCCCCTATCAGATTCCTCTCTGGCAATGTGAAGCCTGCTTGGGATTCATTCTCTCTCTCTCTCTCTCTCTCTCTCTCAAAATAAGTAAACTAAAAAATATTGCTAAATAAAATAAAATAACTAACAATTTTATTAAATAAATATTCCAATTTTAACATCAAATATAAATCACAGAATACACTGCCACTGACCAAAACAATTCACATCTAATACATTACAAATTCTAAGCTAAATCTATAACTTATAGCCACATGACTGATGACATAAACCAATACAGACAGAAAAAAAATCACACAATCACACACACACACACAGATTAACAAGAGTGAGTCTGTGTACACATCATTCCCCATAAACAAAAAGTTTGAGAATGGTATAAAAGAAGACTCTATGGTCTCTGGGTTTTTGGTGAATAGATAAAATTAAGTGCAAAATGAAGGAACTTTTTTGGGTGATAAAAAATGTTCTAAAACCGTCCTGATGGGACTCTGCTGATAGATGCACAACTGTATAAAATTACTAATGACACTCACCAAAAAGTACACTTCACGTGAACTCACAGTAAGTTACACTTCAACAATTATTTTTTAAAGATTTATTTATTCTTGAGAGAGAGAGAGAAACAGAGAGAGACACACACACACACAGAGTGCAAATGGGGGAAGGTCAGAGAAAGAGGAGACACAGAATCCAAAGCAGGCTCCAGACTGAGCTGTCAGGACAGAGCCCGATGTAGGGCTCGAACTCACAAACTGAAATCATGACCTGAGCCGAAATTGGCCACTCAACCAACTGAACCACCCAGGCGCCCCTTCAACAGTTATTTTTTTAAACTGAACTTCTGCTTAGATCCCAGGATGTAGCTTTAGGGAGAAAGCCACACTAGTTCCCAGAGAACCTATGAAATGTCGTGTGTTCAGGGCAGCCATGCACCCAACTTAATTTGGGGTTTCTATAACAAAGAAGAAAAAAATTAAGTATGTAATAACTTTTATAAACTGTAATAAAGCTAAGTGGGGGAAAAAAAGCCAAATACACAATTCAAATTATGTAAAAAAAAAAAAATTAGGGGCGCCTGGCTGGCTCAGTTGATAGAGCGTGCAACTCTTCATTCTCAGGGTTTTAAGTTTGAGCCCCACACTGGGTACAGAGATTACATAATAAAATCTTATTTAAAAATGTATACACACCCCCATATATAGAAAAATACACTCCAAAATGTAAACAGTGGTAATGTCTATGGGATGAACACCTGACATTTTCATTCTCTTCATATTCTTCTAGATTTTCATAATATCCTATAACTACCTAATGTATTACACTTACAATCAGAAAGTTATTAAAATCTTATTGTATTTTTAGGGGCACCTGGGCGGCTCAGTCAATTAAGCATTCGACTTTGGCTCAGTTTGTGAGTTTGAGCCCTGCATGGAGCTCTCTACTGTCAGCAAAGAGCCTGCTTCCGATCCTCTGTCCCCTTCTCTCTCTGCCCCTCCCCCACTTGCATGCTCTCTTTCTCTTTCAAAAGTAAATAAACATTAATAAATAAATAAATGTGAAAATCGTATTGTCTTTTTAAAATGACCTTGTCAGGGGCACCTGAGTGGCTTAGTCAGTTAAACATCTGACTTCAGCTCAGGTCATGATCTCAGTTCATGGGTTCAAGTCCCGAATTGGGCTCTGTGCTGACAGCTCAGAGCCTAGGGCCTGCTTCTGATTCTGTGTCTCCCTCTGTCTCAGTCTCTCCCCAGCTTGTGCTCCCTTTCTCTCTCAAAAGTGAATAAGCATAAAATAAATATAAAATAAATAAAATAAAATAAAATAAAATAAAATAAAATAAAATAAAATAAAATAAAATAAAAATGACCTGGTCACACGTAATTAAATTCAGACTCTCGATGGAGCTTACATATTAGTTGGAAGACAAGACACAACCGTGATGCCAGCTACAAACTAATCCCTTTCCTGCAGTTTTGAAATCCAAAAATCTATAAACTGAAAGGTTTTTCAGTTTTTGTTTTTAAGTTTGTGGCAAACTCATTGGCAGCAAAATCTGGCCCAAACAGCCTGAGGCTATAAATAAAGTATCTCACTTTGTATAAAAATTTGTCTTACTTAAGAAATACTAAGGTGTCTGACTGCAGAGTGCTACCCCACACCCAGAGGGAATGTTGCATAATCCACAGTATGTGCATCCAAAAAGAAACCCTGAAACCTATTTGTCCCCTGGAGTAGCAGTGCCAAATCAGTCACACAGAAACTCAACTGCTGGGAGGTTAACAAGAGAGTCACCTGGCCTACATTTCCATGTGGGCCAAGATTTCCAAGAGGCTGAGTCTTGAGCTGAACTTGAAGGATACATAGAACTGAAAGGCAAAGTAAAATGAAGACCTATCTCACGCAAGAACTAGTGTGAGCAGAATAACAAATAGGAAGCTACATAGCTCCTTTGGGGAACAGTAGAATTTGAGGCTGAGATCAGATCATATTAGATCTTTAAAACTACGTGAAGAACTACGTGATTTAATGTACAACAGGAAGCCACTAAGTTTTTGAAATGGGTCAAAACTTACTGAAAGTGGAGTATATGAACTTTGGGCTGGTCATGGTTTCCAGAATGGAACTGATGAGAACAAGTGAAGATGTCAGGACACTTTATTTGTTTAACGTGGGAAGGGTAGCATCTATGAACCAGGCACACGCTCAATGTTTTATGTGCTTCATATCATTTCATATAAGCATTTTACATAAAGGAGACTCAGAGAGATTAACTTGCCCCAAGTCACACAGTTAATCAAAATCAGATTCAGCAACGCCTGGGTGGCTCAGTTGGTTAAGCAACCAGCTCTTGGGTTTTGGTTCAGGTCATGATCCCACAGTTCATGAGTTTGAGCCCTGTGTCAGGGTCTGTGCTGACAGCACGGAGTCTGCTTGGGATTCTCTCTCTCCTTTTCTGCCCCTCCCCTGCTCACTCCTGCACTCTCTCTCTAAATAAACTTAAAAAAAAATCAGATTCAAATCAGTCAGACTCTACAGGTCTACTCTCTTCCAACTAACCGAGGCTGTCTCTAAGGTGAAGAAATAATGACAGAGGCCTGACCTAGAGTAGAATGGAAGCTGGGAAGAGCAATAGAAAGGACATCTTGAGTAGAAATGAAGGGAGACAGACAGACAGACAAAGAGCCAAAGTTAATGCTGTGCCTGCAAAGCATACACCTCCACAGTCAGAAACTACAACCTTCTAAGGAAAATGATTTGTTTGAAATTATCTGTATTCTCCTTATTAGAAACTGGAAACATCTTTATCATAAGGGAGGCCAATAAGTCCCACTCAACCATACATACAATTTATTGAGAGGGCATCCTTTCTGGGTTTTATATCAAAAGTTTGGAAAATGTGGGGGTACCTCGCTGGCTCATAGTTGATGGAGCATGTGACTCTTGATCTCAGAGCTATGAGTTTAAGCCCCATGCTGGGTATAGAAATATAAAATAAAATCCTGAAAAAAAAAAGTTCAGAAAATGCTACACATTATAATCCCCTCTTTTGGAGATTCACCTTAAAGTCTTCAGAAACTCAACCAGTAAGTTACCAGGTTAATGTTGTTTAACCCAGAGTTCCCCCTCATTACTTGGCCACAGAACTACTTCATTACAAGGTGCCCCATTACATTGCAAAATGGGGCACCTCGGTGGCTCAGTCAGTTAAGCATCCAGCTCCGGCTCAACTCATGATCTCACGGTTTGTGGGTTTGAGCCCTGCACTGACAGCTAGCTCAGAGCCTAGAGCCTGCTTTAGATTCTGTATCTCCCTCTCTCACTGACCATCCCCTGCTCATGCTGTCTGTGTCTCTCAAAAATAAATAAAAAACATAAAAAGAAAAACTTTAAACTTTGCAAAATGGTGATTTAATCAATTTATTTCCCATTCTTTTTTTGTATTGAAATGCTCATGAAATCATGAAAAGTCGGCTATTGCCAAGCAAAATCATTTACCTCAGTATATATGACCTAAAAAATACCAAAACAAAACAAAACAAAAACTCATCTTTTTGTATCACACAAATTTGTCCTACCTTTTTGAGATTTATGCAAGGCAGCATGTTAGAAACTATATATGTCTCTGTGTTGGAAGGATTACAGAGATTAACTGGATCTATTCTGCTGACTTTAATATACTCCTTAATAATTTTGCATTTCACTAACTCTCTTCATTGTGTTCCTCTAGCACTGTACATATCACAACAAGAATCTCTTAAATTCCTCATAATTAAATGAATTAAAAATCCAAGCTCTTTACCATGGCAGAGTTCCATGCAGTCTGACACATGTCAACCTCATCTACCTTCTGCTGACTCTGTGGTTAAGCCACAAATGTCTTCCCCTCTCCATGCCTGTAATAATGCTCTTCCTTCTAATTTGATACTGGGCCTCATTCAGCTGTCAGCCCACCATCAACTCCTCAAAACATCCCATCACTATCATCTACACTATTAACAGCAGTAACATCATCTGAAATAGTTTTTTTTTTTTTAAGTATCTTTGATGTAATGGTTAACTTTATTTGTAAGCTCCTTAGGTCAAGAACTTTGTCTCTGTAGGCCCAGGGCTTTTACCACTGCCTGGCACATGGAAGATATTCAATAAGCATTTGTTGCATGAGCTAAAGGATGAGTCAACATGTCAGTCAACTAGCTAAAAACAGGAGTTCCCAGTATGGATTAGAGACTATTCTTCGAGGATCAGTTATAAGGAGCTCCAATACAACATAGGAACTCCGTTACATCATCGATTTATCCACCACAATTAATTTCCATTCACTTAAAAGTGTTTTAAGAAAGAAGTGAATTTGAGATCTGTCCTAGATTACTGTTCCTATATGCCAGTGTTTATACTTTTGTTTCAGGATTCTGCACTTACTGTCCCACCTGCCTGAAGAGCTCTGTCTCAGAAGAGCTGCATGGCTCACTGCCCACTTCACTCGGGTCTCTTTCCAAGGTTATCTCTTTTCAGGGATACCTTCCTGGACCATCCTATCTAAAACACCCACATCGGCCACTCTCCATTCCCTTATTCTATTTTTCCAAGCTCCAAATTCCCAAATTTTATAGGACATACTACTTTGTTTTCTTACTGTGCCTCTCTCTCCACTAGACTCTAAGTTCCATGAGAGTAGGGGCTTTGTGTTTTGTTCACTTCAATCCCCCTACAGCTTTATAGGAGTGATAAATACCTAATATATAGTTCTTATACTATTTTCAAAAGCTACACTCCCTTGATTTTTCCATCAAAAGCATTATCATTCTATACATTTGTTCTGGTCAACTGACTGTGACAAATAGGAAGAGGTGGAGAAAACAGATTCTAAGACCACACAACAGAATGACCCTAAAACGACAAAGCTGAGGTACTAAGATATGACTATTTGTAAGTTAATTAAAAAAAAGGGGGGGGGGCCCTGCGTGGGTCAGTTGGTAGAACAACAAACTCTTGATTTGGGGTCAAACCTGACAGCACAAAGCCTGCTTGGGATCCTCTCTCTGTCCCTCCCCCATGCACACTCTCTCAAAATAAAATAAACCTAAACAAAGTGTGCATGGCGGGGGGGGGGCGGGCAGGAGATATATAAATATACAGGCAACAATCCCTGAAAGTCAAAATACTACATAGATCTTAGAATTTAATATTAGTTAAGAAACTAAATATTTGTCAACAAACTCCTTTTATATCTCCTTAATGATAATGTCTATGAAACCAATTTGTAAGCTTAGCCCTGATCTGAAACAGCATGACAAATCAGGTAATTTTAGAAAATACTCCAGGGGCGCCTGGGTGGCTCAGCTGGTTGGGCGTCCAGCTTCGGCTCAGGTCGTGATCTCACAGTTTGTGGGTTCGAGCCCCACATTGGGCTCTGTACTGGCAGCTCAGAGCCTGGAGCCTGCTTCAGATTCTGTGTCTCCCTCTCTCTCTGACCCTCCCCTGCTCCCGCTGTCTCTGTCTGTCTCTCAAAAACAAATAAGAAACATTTAAAAAAGAAAAGACAAGACTACATAGGTATTCACAATATAAGGGCAAGATCAAGGTCTAATTTTAAGCAACCTAATTTGGCCACAGGTGAAAGTACTTCGAATCTTTAAAATATCAGCAATATGTAAACATAGAATGTGCTATTGATTTTAAAATAAAAATTCAAACTAAAAATGGGAAATTCATTCTTTTGCCTTCAAAGAAGGGGCAACACTTTACTTTTTCCACAGAACTATCTTTGGAAACCCCTACCAATTCAGTTAAAAAATAAAACACATGTGCCACAATAAATCAATTATGAGAGACTTATCTACATTTCAAGTTCTTCTTGTTGAATGAATGGCTGGACCTAAGTCTAGCCTTTTCCCACAGGCCCTCAGTAATGGAGGAAGACTTGGAATAAAAGCTTTACTCTCCAAGGCCATCTCACAGACATCTGTGACATAAACTGATCCAAGATCTGTGCCTTTTCCTTAGGTATTTCCTCCACATTAGAGAACCATTCCTGAGTCCTTACATCTGGGGAAAGGGAAAGAGATCCAATGAATGAAAACTATCTGGCACATACACATCAAGAACATACCCCAACACTATGACCCACCCTCTGCTTTCTAATCACAGGAACATACCACTTAGGTTCAAATCCAAACTCTATAGGGTCAGAAAGCCCTACTTATCAGCCCCTGGATACCTCTCCTTTCTTCAAACACTACTGTAGCAAGCTGGATTTTCCTCTAATATTCCAAAGTTCCAAGACTGCTCCTATCCTCAAGCCTCTGAAGTTTCTATTCTGTCTGCCTAGAATGCTGTCTCCTCACTTCTCCATGGCTGGTCTCAGCTCAAATGTCACCTTCTTCATCTGTCACGTATATGACAGATACTATCCGAAAATATCTAATTCATTTATTTGTATTCCTGTTTCTTTCTCCGCTAGAATATAAGCTCTCCAAGGGAAAGGACCTTATCCATTTTATTTCCTCACCGTATTCCCAGAAATTAGGTGGATGCTCTAGGGGTGCCTGGGGGGCTCAGTTGGTTAAGCATCTGACTTCGGCTCAGGTCAGATCTCACGTTTGTGGGTTCAAACCCCGTGTCAGGCTCTGTGCTGACTGCTAGCTCAGAGCCTAGAGCCTGTCTTGGAATTCTTTATCTCCCTCTCTGACCCTCCCCTGCTCGCGCTGTCTCTGTCTCTCAAAAAAAATAAATAACAAAATAAAGTGTATGTTCTATAGTTATTAAACAAATAAAGGAACAAATTAATTCCAAAGCTAGAGCAGCGCTCTCAAACCCATCCAATCCTGTAGAAGAAATCTCTGTCTCTACCGCTTCTCACTCTGCCTTTTGGTTAAGATCAAGTGTCCCGGCCCCCAACTAGCAGAAATCAAAGTAACCAGATGGAAAAAGAAAATTCCCTTGCATACTGATGGAAAAAGGGGGGAGTGTCTTGGGGGGAGGAGGAGGGATAAGGTGAACTAAGAGTCCCAGGAATTATGTAAAAAGTGGAGAAACACACAAACAAACAAACACACGTTAAAAACAAAAAAAATTCGAACGGGGTTGTGGGGCAAGGGGATGAAAAAAGAACACTGGTGGATTCCAAGAGCAAAAGTCCCCTTCTGTCCCTCCAAGGAATATTAATACTCGTGCCTCCACCACGTGGCAAGCACTCATCACCGAACACAACAGTAAACAAGACAAGCAAGGTCCTTGCTCTTCAAGTTTACAATCCAGCAACTGAGAAAGACAACGAACAACTCTACGTAGTTCCACGTAATGATAAATGCTATTTAGAGTTGAAAGAAAGAAGCCCTCAGAGAAAGCTGGTCAAAGGTGCAAGGTGCTTGAAACTTAAAGGATACGGAGCCAGCCTGGCAACCCTAAGGTGCCGGTACTTTCCAAGCAAACGAAAGGCTATACGGTGGGCACGAGCCTGGAACATTTAAGAAAACCGACATCAGCAGTAGAGCTACAGCGGCTGAGATGGGTAGAAGAGGCGGACAACGGTCCCTTCTGGTGGGACGTTGTAAACCGCGGTAATGGCTGAGTGGATCCTCACAGCCACTTTACGAAGCAGATTGTTTTCAAACCCAGTTGGCGGATAACGAAAATGGGAGGCACCGAGGGATGAAGTGAATAGCCCTACACTGCACTCCTAGGGAGAGGCTAAATCTGGAGCAAACCCAGGCCGTCTAATTCCAAAGCTCATGCTCCAAAGTGCCATATTATCGCGTTTCCCCCAAGAGCTGGACCCTACACTACTAAGCAGGTGCACGGACTAGGACAGAATCCTTCGATAACTCGGCAGAGTGAGATCACGATGCCCATTTACGGTCGGGGAAAGTGAAGCACAGGCAGGTTAAAGCTGTTCCCTCTGCAATCCGAAAGCGAGTGGGGGCAAGAGGAGGTCTGGGCGGCGGCCGGCCTTAGCTCAGCAGCGCGGCCGGACAGGCCTCGCCGCGGCACTCCGCTCACGTTGCGGGTGGCCGGGAGCTACGAGAACGGACGCGCGGGCGCAACCAATGAGAGGCGGCCTTCCCGAGCAGCCCGGCGGCGGCGGGACCAATCCGCGCGGGGCTGGAGGGAAAGGGGCGGGCACTCGGGCAGCTCGCGTAAGGCCGCGCCTAGGGGGCCCTCGCCTCTCACAGGCCCCGGGGCCGCCGGGCCTGGGCCCGAGCCTTGGGACGCCGCGACGTGAGGCGAAGGGAGACCCGTCGGTGCAGTGAAAGACCTCACCGGAGGGCGCCGCCTGAAGCCCGGGCCCTCATTCCGCTCTCGCCCAGAGGCGCGATCCTTGCTTCACAGCGCTCGGAAGTGTCAGGGGCACCGCATCCCTCCCCTAGCTGGGTCCCAAGAAGCCACCCTGCCAGGCCGTGCACGCTCCGCGCCTCACCTCCTGGGGATACGGGAACGGAGAAGGAAATCTCAGCCGCGAACTGTAGCCGGCACTACCCACCCCTGCCGCCGCTCCGCCTCACATTCAAACCCCGGCAAAATGGCGCGGCGGCGAGGCTGCGACCCGGGCGCATGCGTGAGCAGGGCAGAGGCGGGGGGCGGGGCCAGGAGCGCTCGGGCCCCACCCAAACTCCAAAGACCAATGGGGACGCGCTCTGTTTGCGCTGACGTCACAAGCGACAATGCCTTTTGACTGAGACCGCCGCCGCGGGCATCAATCCCCATTTTTCCCCCCTAGATGGACACGGGTTTATCCCGTGGCCGCTGGGGTGCGACTTCGTCTAAGGTGGGGCTTCAGTGAGACACGTAGTAGGTCTTGCATAACTGTTGAACCAACTGCTCAAAGTCCTGTACATAGCCTCTCAGGCGGAGAACTTTCTACCCCTCGCAGAGTGCATGTTTTAGAGGGAGAGACAGAATCAACAAAATAATTTCAGATCTTCATAAGCGCTATGAGAAGAAAATTTAAATTTTTAAAAATGTTTTATTTGTTTTTGAGAGAGAGAGAGAGACAGAGTGAGCAAGGAAGGGTCAAAGAAAGAGGGAGACACAGAATCCGAAGCAAATTCCAGGCTCTGAGCTGTCAGCACAGAGCCCGACCTGGGGCGCGAAGCCACGAACCACGAGATCATGACCTGAACCGAAGTGAGATCAACCGACTGAGCCAACCAGGCGCCCCAAGAAGAAAATTTAAAGCAGGTTGATATGACAGTGACTTGGAAGGTCATTGGATGGTCAGAGAAGGCCTATGAACAAGTGACACTTGGCCTGAGTTTCAACCAGGAGACAGCTGTGTGAAGATCAGCCTGGAGAGCATTCCAGGAGGAGGGGGTGTCAACAGAGAAGACTCCGAGGCAGGAGTGAACTAGGCGGGGGCTTGATGAAGTGCAGAGAAACAGGAGCTGAAGGTAGAGAAGCCAGCAGGAGCCCGATGATGTAGGGCTCATAAACCTTGTTAGACTGTGTCTTATGTGCATCTATTACAGGATGGCCACAGAATCTATATTTTAAAAGGCCCACCAGTTGCTCTGTGGGAATGGACTGTATTGGGGGGGAAAGCTTGAAGCAGGGGGACTGGAGGCCTCCAGGAGAGAGATTGCGATGCCCAGACTCAGGTGAGTAACGGTGTGTATGGAGACAAGTGGACAGCTTCAGGATATACTGGAGAGGTAGGACCTGCAAACTCTTAGGATCCATTGAGTATGACAATGACAGGAAGCAAGTGAGGAGTTACAGAAATCCCAGCGCTCAGTTACGGCCACCAGCAGGCTCAGCTCTTTCAGAGCCCATCCCTTGTAATTGCTGCTTGCTCCTCCAGGGACTGAAAGGCACATACTTGGTTATCATTCAAGGAAACAAATATTGTAAGAACATAGAATTTCATAGGCACTGAGAACTGCAGAACTCTCAGCATGTAAGGACTCTGTCCAAACCTCTGCAGCAAGAAATGACCAAGTTTGAACTTGGCTTCTAGCAGCCTAAAGCCATGCCCTTAGTATGACCCCAGGGTTCCCCTATCACCACTGCCACCACCACACGCACACGTGACTGCTTGAGAAAGCTCAATGCTTCCAGGAGAATTTACTGTTCATGTTTGTTCTAGCCCAACACCCAAGGATAGGTTCCAACCTCCCTTTCTTAGAGCATTTACTTTTTTGTTTTTTAAGTTTATTAATTTTGAGAGACAGAAAGCATGAGTGGCAAAGGGACAGAGAAAGAGGGAGACAGAGAATCCCAAACAGGCTCCGGAGCTGTCAGTGTGGAGCCCAACATGGTGGGCTCATTCACGAACCATGAAACCATGGCGAGAGCCAAAATCCAGAGTTGGTCACTTAAAAAACTGAGTCACCCAGGCACCCCATCTTAGAGCAATTGTGAATCCTTCTTCAGTGTCTTTGAGATATATATGTATCTGCTGCAATTCAGGAGTGTCTTTCTCAATGACCTGAAAGCTGTTCCTTTGAAATATAATCATCAAGAAGGTAAGGCCTGGGTCTCTTGGTCTCTGTGGGAGGCTGGAAGCCTAACTTGGATAATTACCAGCTAGAGGCATCTGGGAGGCTCAGTCGGTTGAGCGTCCGACTTCGGCTCAGGTCATGAACTCACAGTTTGTGGGTTTGAGCCCCGAGTCAGGTTCTGTGCTGACAGCCGGGAGCCCGCTTCAGATTCCGTGTCTCCCTTTCTCTCTCTGCCCCATCCCCTGATCACACTGTCTCTCTCTGTCTCTCAAAAATTAATAAAGTGTTTAAAAAGTTAGGAAAAAAGATAATTACCAGCTAGCAGACATAGCTAACCTGATTACATTTACACTGACCAACACTTTGTAAATTTTTACCTGCACCCTCGCTGTCCCACGCTCCTTCATTCTTCTTTAAATTGCCCAATCACCTCTGCATAGTTGGAATCAGCTCTTTCCCCTTCTATCAGTACTTACTGAGTAAAATGTGTTTTTACTGCTTTAACAATGTCCAGCTTTATCTTTGAGAGCACCCTGCCTATGAACATGTAAAAGCAATCCTGAGATAAAATGTAAAAGAAAAAATGCTCTGTTTCAGTGAAAGAGTCATGATGTAAGTGTTTTGTAAAATTACTCAATATCTCTTATCACAGCCCATGAACCCTGCAAGATCTGGCCCCTGCCAACCTGTCTGACCTCATCAACTTCCTCCCTCCTCTTCTCCCCGCTCACTCAACTTAGCCACCTCACTTCCTTTCTGATCTTCCAAGATCCTTCCCTCTGCCTGGAAGGCTCTTCTAGACCCCTAAGTAACTGGCTACATCTCTGTACGTTCAGATTCCAAGTCAAATGTTACCATCCTGTCTGAAATTGTCCACTGTCCGTACCCAGTAACTCGACAATTAGGTTGGCCGGATTTAGCAAGTAAAGTACAGGACACCCAGTTCAATGTGAATCTCAGAAAAGCAGTGCATGATTCTTTAAATATAAATATTGCACGGACAGACTTATACTAAAAGATCAGACATTGCTTTTCGGAAATCCGCATCGATCCAGGTGCCCTGAGTTTGACCTGGCAACCCTCATATCTTTGTTTTCTTCGTAGCATTTACCACTCTTTGCGATTGTCTCTTGGTTAATTTTCACCTCGCCATTAGCTTAAGGACTCTGTTAGAACAAGGGCCTTGGGGCGCCTAGATGGCTAAGTCGATTAAGTGTCAGACTTTTTTTTAAGTTTATTTTAAAAAATTTTTAATGTTTATTTATTTTTGAGACAGAGAGACACAGAGGACAAGTGGGGGAGAGGCAGAGAGAGAGGGAGACACCGAATCTGAAGCAGGCTCCCGGCTCTCAGCTGTCAACACAGAGCCCGATGCGGGGCTCGAAACCACAAACTGAGAGATCATGACACGAGCCAAAGTCAGATGCCCAACTGACTGAGCAACCCAGGCGCCCCAAGTTTATTTATTTTTTTTGAGAGAGAGATAAAGTGTAAGCTGGGGAGGGGCAAGAGAGAAAGGGAGAGAGAGAATTGCAAGCAGGCTTTTCACTGTAAATGTAGAGCCTGACGCAGGACTCAAACACATGAACCGTGAGATCATGACCTGAACCAAAGTTAGATGCTTAACTGACTGAGCCACCCATGTGCCCCAACTGTCCAACCCTTGATCTTGGCTCCGGTCATGATCTCATAGTTTGTGAGATCAAGCCCTGAATTGGGTTCTGTGCTAACAGCCTGGAGCCTGCTTAGGGTTCTCTCTCTCCCTCCTCCCCGCTGTCTCTCTCTAAAATAAATATATATATTTTTAAAAAAGGACCTTATTTACAGCTGTACCCCCCAGCACCTAGCACACAGTACCTGCTCAATAAGTATTTGTTGAATGTTGAATGAAATACCCTATATCAATAACTCTCCACTGGGAGAGATATAAGTTATTAGGACATTGGAGCAAAAGATGTATTTTTACCATTACAGCAATAGTACCAGCAGTCAGTCATACTATCTGCTTCCTGTACAAACATTTTCTTCCAGTCCTGGTGAGAACAATCCTGATGATTTAACAGTTTTCCCTCTCTGAGAGCTAGTCACCAAGGAGGCTGGCTAGAATCTTGCATCATCTAGCATCTCTGCTGGTTTCTGCAGGGAGCCCTGAGGTGTGCCAAGGTTATCATGTCTGTGGATACACTCTAGTGGTGCCCACTCCCCTTGCTTTGCAGCCACGAGAAGAACCATGCAGGTGAGGGGCACAGAAAAAGGTCGGTGTGTCCTCCAGTCTCCTTGGGCGATACCTGAAGACTCCCTTGGGAATCGGTATTGTGTTCCCTACGTCCTTACTTTTAATTTTGCTTTATCAGATGATCTCTGAGCGGCTCATTTATTGGTCCCCCACCATGATTCTAGCATTGTTGTTGTTAAAGTGTATTAATTTACCTTTTGTTGTATGTGAAGCTATTCGGTAGATAAGGTTCATGCTGTTCCTTCCAGATGATGAAGTCTATCTACCATCCGACAATGTGCAATATTCTTCTTTGGTCTGTTCAGACCTTTTCTCTTCCAATTCTATCTTGTCCAACATTAATATTATTAGACCTGCTTTCTTTTGGTTAGCAGTTTCCTGGCATATCTTTTTATCCCCTCTGCTTTCCTGACATAGAATTAACATGTCTTGACACATCTTTTACCAGCCCTTTACTGTCACTCTTCGTAGCTCCTGTTGTGTCACACTAAGAGCATGGACGTGACTACCCAGGTTAAGCCCTTAATGCCATCTGCATGACACCCAGCAAGTCACTTGTACTTGAGCTGTCTAGTCTCTACTACAATAGTGATCCTAATAGTCATTTGCCTCGCAGGGAAGGCAGGAAAATGAAGAAGCCAGGATAGAGGAGGCCCGGGGAAGGGCACCTGGAAAACAGTAACCATCCAAACAGTGTTCTATCTTATGCCCATCCTGTGACCGGGCGGCTGCATATTTTTAATGTTCTCCTGTTGTCCCCAGTCCTGCCTTTTCCCAGGTGGTACTGCTTGAGACCTGGCCAGGCCTTTGGCCCCTTGCCTTGGTCCCTGTGCTTTAGAGGGTTCCATTCTGGTCCTGCCCCAACTCCCAGAGGTGAGAGGGCCTTGCATGCTCCACATTGGTGTGCTCACTCAGACCTCATTCTGGTTACACGGGACCCTGAAATTCTCCGCTGACGGGCCCTGAGCCCTTTTCCAGGGTCTGTGGGAACCTCTGGCCTGGGTCGCTCCTGAGAGCAGATAACACAGCAGCTGTGAGCACCCCTAAGTCAGCAGTGTGGCTTGTGGACAGATGTGCTTGCAGGGGCCTTGGACAGAGCTGCGCATCCACACATGCACATTCAAAGCCTCGCGGTGCAGGGTGAGGCCTGGGGTGGGAAGAGAGAGAGTGCAGGCCGAGGGCTGATTCTCCCCATGCTGCTGTGTTCTGGCATGCAACTCTGAGCCCGAGAATTCAATCCTCTTTTTTTTTTTTTTAAAGAATCCAGTCTTTGAACCCGGGCTTCCAGGTGTTGCAAAGGCATTACTTGTCAAGGAAGGAGGATGGGACGTGTGTTCTTGAACACTTACTATCTTGACATATAACTTTTAAATATTTATTATTTTTTTGTTTAATGTTTTGTTTTTTAATGTTTATTTATTTTGAGGGGGGCAGGGGCGGACAGAGGATCTGAAGTGGGCTCTGTGCTGAAGGCAAAAGACCAGATGCGGGGCTCGAATTCGCAAGTCCTGAGATCATGACTTCATGATCAAGCCCAAGCTGGAAGCGTAACCCACCGAGCCACCCAGGCACCCCGACTGTTAAATATTTACACTGATTGGATGCAAGTTGTATTTCTGCGCCAGAGCCACAGACGTTAGCAGTGTGCTGTGCTCTCTGCCCAAGGGGGCCAGTGCCCTACGTCATCCACTTCTGTATGTCTGCTACCCAGCACACCAACACAGCCCTCCCTGTCCTTGGAGACAGACTGACGACAGCATCGAGGATGCAGTGCACGGAGGGATGGGGACAGGAGCTCAGGGCTCTCCAGCACCAAGAGGTGGTGTGGGGCAGTGTTTGAGAGGCAGGCTCTAGAGCCAGACTGCAGGGCTTTGAATCTAGCTGTGTTGCCTTAGGCAAGTTCTTTGACCTCTCTGAGCTCCAGGTACCCTTCTATAAAAAGCAGGGTGTGATGATGGTAATGGCATCCACCTTCTGCAGTGGTTGTGATAGTTTAAGGGGATGGTGGATGCAGAGCAAATGCCTGGCACATTCAGAATCCAATAAATAATCATTATTGCTGTTATGGATCTGCTGCTAGGTGCTATTGCAGCAATGAAAAACAGCAGCTGGTGTGGCAAGGACATGGCAAGGACATGGCAGGGACATGGCAGGAGCATATAAAGCAATCAACAGGGAGGAGTGACAGGAGGAGTGACGTTCTTTCTCCCCTCCGTGGAGGGGGAAGAGTCCAGGGAACATGGAGCTTCAAATCAGAGCCCTTTGGGCACCTGTGGCCTTTCGAGTTGAGGACTGAGCACCTTCCCGAACTAGAGCTGGTTTCCATCACGGCAGGTATGGAGAGGAGAAGGGCGTGTGGGCGGGCCAGCTTCCTCTTCAAGCTGAGGACAAACATGGAGAGTGGAATGCTAGCAGCCCAGGAAGGCAAAGGAAGTGACCTGATCCTCTTGAGTTTGTGAAGTGTCCTGTGAGCATTCTAGAATTTCCATGAAGAAGATTCCTCGGGGCTCCTTGGGTGGCTCAGTCGGTTGAGCATCTGGTTCAGGTCATAAACTTCGTGGTTCGTGAGTTTGAGCCCTGCATCCAGCTCTGCACCAATGGTGATAGCGTGGAGCCTGCTCGGGATTGTCTCTCCTTCTCACTGCCCCTCCCCCACTTGTGCTCGCTCTCACTCTCTCTCCATGAACTTCAAAAAAAAAAAATCCTGCGCTTTCATCAAAACTTTACTGAGTGCCTACTCTGCATCCGGTACTGTGCTCTAGCAAGTGAGATGATCTTAAAACAGCCAGGGTCCTGCCCTCACACACTTACCTTGCCCTGGGGGAGACAGATTTCAATACGTCACTGCAGGTGGCGGTGGGTTCTGAAGATGTGGGGGAGGTAACTGAGGAGTTAGCAACGAACCCCCCCTGGGGGGAGGAAGAGGAGGGGCCACCCAGGGAGCAATCTAGCAAACATTTTCCTAATGTTTAACTTTATTACTCTTGCGCCATTTATACAATTACATTTAACTTCAATGCATCCATTGTACTTTTTTTTTTGTTTTGTTTTTTTTACCATTTCCCAATGAGTGGTGGGTTGGTGTCTAACACAGAATGGGAGAGAAGCCAGAACTGCAATAATGCAGACTTTTTATTTTCATTTCCACTGACCAATAAACAGAACTACAGGCACACCCAGCCACAGTCACAGACATGCATTAACACGTCATGAGAAATCTAGGGAGGCGAAGTAGGGTGAGAGAACATTTGTTACTCCCCAAAATACCTGGGGAGGAAGAATGGAGTCTTGGCATCAAGATATATGTGGACAGGCTAAGTGGGCTGTCTGAACGTTGGCGTTCATCTGCAACATTTAAAAAACTTTTTTTTAACATTTATTTATTTTTGAGAGACAGAGACAGATCATGAGCAGGGGAGGGGCAGAGAGAGTGGGACACACAGAAACAGAAGCAGGCTCCAGGCTCTGAGCTGCCAGCACAGAGCCCGATGTGGGGCTCGAACCCAAAACCCATGAGATCATGACCTGAGCTGAAGTCAGACATTTAACTGACTGAGCCACCCAGGCGCCCCATCATCTACAACACTGAAAAAAAAAACCAACAAGAAAAGCTGTAAATTAGAAAGAAACACAGAAAATACTGCCCTCGGAAAGATCTGTTTGTCTTGGGATAGGCCCTGTGGGCAGGATCAAACGTATGACTCCCCAACCCCCTTGTAGAAGAGAGGATACACGGATCTCAGTGGTGGAGCGCATGCTAACAGCAATCAGGTACAAAACCTGTACTGCGCTTTCAGACATTGATCACAAAGGCTAGTCTAAAAGATCTGGTAAAGATTTTAAGTTTTATTTATTTTTGAGAGAGAGAATTTCAAGCAGGCTCTGTGTTGTTAGTGCGGAACCTGACTCAGGGGCTGAACTCACAAACCATGAGATCATGACCTGAGCCGGAATCAACAGTCAGAGGCTCAACCCACTGAGCCACCCAGGCGTCCCTGGTAGAGGTTGTTTCTAACTCAGGTGTTTGCAATACCTGAGCAGATGAATTTACCAACGGGCTTTGGAACATAAGCTCCGCAGAGACCAGGACTGAGTTCTGCTGGATGCCAGACTTGGCTTTCCCGCCCCTTTCCTCAGATTAACCAGTGGCAGCAAGAGACAGTGTGGTTGGCATACGATGATGAGTGTGTGCTCGGTCCCCGCCTGGCTGCTTCCCAACTGCGTGATCACAGCCTCAGTGGGCCTCTCTGAGCCTTAGTATCCTCATCTAAAACATGGGTGAGGGGAGTCTGTCTGGCTCAGCTGGTGAAGCATATGACTAGACTTGGGGGTTGTAGGTTCCAGCCTTGTGTTGGGTGTAGATATTACTAAAAATAGATATATAAATAAACTTAAAAAAATGGGGGGGAGGTCTAATACTGCTATCTTGTTATGACATTAAAAGGACTTATTTTTTTTTAATTTTTTAATGTTTTATTTATGTTTGATACAGAGAGAGAGAGAGCATGAGAGGGGGGTGCAGAGAGAGGAGGAGTCACAGAACCGGAAGCAGGCTCCAGGCTCTGAGCTAGCTGTCAGCACAGAGCCTGATGTGAGGCTCGAACCCACGAACGTGAGATCTGACCTGAGCCGAAGTCAGAGGCTTAACCGTTTGAGCCATCCCGGCGCCTCTAAAAGGCACCTGTATATGCAAAGCCCTTGTATGGTATCGGGAGTGCAGTAAAACCATCAGTAAATGTTCCTTAAGAAGTGATATTGATAGTCTGCTTATTGCTGAGGCCCTAAAAGGGGCAGGAAGTTAGCACAAATCCTGCCGTACAAAGAGTTCTTCATTCCAGCTTCCATATGATCTGCCCACTGGCCTCTCCTATAGAAGGTGCTTGGATTTTGCCTGCTTCTCAGAATCCTATAGCACTCTGGACAAGAGAATCAATATGCTGTCATTTAAGCTCAAATTCACTCAAGGTAAGAAGTTTACCAGAGGGGGCACCTGGGTGGCTAAGTCGGTTAAGCGTCTGACTTCAGCTTTAGTCATGAGCTAATAGTTTGTGAGTTTGAGCCCCACGTTGGGCTCTGTGCTGACAGCTGAGCCTGGAGCTGCTTCAGATTCTGTGTCTCCCTCTCTCTCTGCACCCCCCCCCCTGCTTACATGCACTCTTAAGAATAAACAAGAAAAAAGAAAAGTTCACCAGAACGCATGCTATTTCTTGAACATAAATCATGATAAATTCTTCAAGAAAATCCAAATTAGGTTAATGAAGAAGCAGCCACAGAAGCTTTATACAAAGACGGGGAGTCTCTGGGAAAAACGAAAATTGACACATAATGTTATCTGCAGAGGCTTAGTCTTCCTTTGAGTACCAGCGAAGGCTGGCTTGCATAATAGAAACGGACATTTAAAAAAATATTAAAATCATTTATGCCAGAATCCTTGGGGAATCCCCACCCCTTTTTTTGCTCTGAGCATTTAGTTACATTTAGTACTCCTAAGATGTGACACAAATAACTACCTCAAGGACAATTTAGCAGATTTCTTAAACTGGACAGCAGGCATGTTACATAGCTTTGCAAAAATCCCCGGAACTGGGGCTCCTGGGAGGCTCCATCAGGTCAGCGTCCAACTCTTGATTTCGGCTCAGGTCATGATCTCACAGTTCATTGGGATATTCTCTCTAAATTCCAGGGATCCACTCTGGTCCTTTGAAAAAGAAAATATACTTTGGCCTCAAACATGTTCCAGTCTGTTGGCAGGGTTACAAATGCTGAAATTACCTTTCAAAATGCTTAAATAAGTAGCACTTGAAATAAATACGGTGGAGTTGGTTCTTCCTTGACCAGTGACCTGAGCATGCCCTCCTTTCTAAAATGGGTAAGCAGAGTGACTTTTCTCCCCCAAATAGGAAGGCCAAAGAAAGCCGAAAGTGTCTGCCTCAGATGGACTTTTGGGTCCCACACCACCACACTGAGGAATCCTTATTAGGCTGAGTCGATTTAGTTCAGGGTTTTTCCACCTTAGCACCAGTTAGACCTTGAGGCTGGTGGTTATTTATTTTTTAAATTTATTTTGAGAATGAGAGAGAGACCTTGAGGCTGGTAATTCCTTGCAGTGGAGGCTGTTTAGCAGCATCTTACCCACTTCTCTCTGCTGTGACAACTCAAACTGTCTCCAGCCATTGCCAAGTGTCCCGAGTGCCCCCGGGGGGGGGGGGGGACAGAACTGAAAACTAGTGATTGGCGGCAGGTCGAAAACCACTGCTCTAGATAAAGCCCAGGCGCTGTCTGCTGTGGAGAGATAACGACTCCGGAAACCTTTTCCTTTTGTTCTTTACTGGAAGCACCTGGTATGTAGGACCACAGAGTCGCAGTTCACCCATCAATTAATAAAGACGTATTCGTCAGTTTCAGCAGGGGAATAATTTTAAGCACAATAGTCATTTACAACTTTAGAATATTTCAGAAAGAATGGACTCTGAATTCAGAGGCGCTAAAGCCAAACCATGGTTCCTAGGTTGGAGCCTTGGGGAACCTTAGAACTGTCTTCCACTCAGTGCCCACGTTGTACCCTGCGAGTCTTCCTGTGAAATCTCACCCCTCCACGCCAGCAACAGATTTCTGTCTTCTCTTGGAACCCGCTGTTCACATTAATGAGTTAAGTGAATTCAAGAGATAAATAAGAATCTTCTCATGACTGGATTTTCCCCTCTTTCGTGGTGAGGGAAGGAGAGGTAAGAAGAGAACCTTACTTAAAATAATTAAAACCCATGTTAAATAAAAATTGCTTTTTGTTAATTACTGAGGCCAAATGTTACCACCAATTGAGAACTACAAGTTTATAGCTAAGAACAAATGAACCCTAAACTATAACTTGATGTATATACATTTAAATTACTATATTAAAAACAGGTTTATTTTTTAAAACTTTATTGATTTACCACCTGATTAAAGCATGGGATTTTAACAGTATTATACATAATATTTTTACATAGAAAACTTTACATAGCATTTCATATTATATAATTCGGCTTATTCTTTCAAAAATGTATACATCCATTGGGCAAGGAATGCTTTTCATTAAATTACCAATATTAAATGCACTTAATCATCATGTATAGATTAAACAAAAGTAGCTATTAACTAACTTTTAGGCATTTTACGGAGGTAAAACATACATTTTTGCACATAAAGAAATATTTGATGCAAATATGAAGATAAAATTTTTTAAAAATTAGAACACTTAGAAAAACTACACCTTTGATGAATGTCTTTTTTTTTTTTTTTTGAGAGCAAGGATTTCCAGATATAATCATTCTTTTAAATATTCAGCTTTGGTTTCTTTGTTTCTCAAACTACAAAGCTGCTGATAACAAAACTCCAGGACTTCACAGGAGTTCAATCAAGCTGTTTCTACTTTAACAGAAACGGTAAAACAGCACTCAGGGAGCGCGCTACTGGTCAACAACCATGCGCACCGTAACAAGAGACACCGGAATGGGGCGGTCGTCCTTCTGTCTGCCAGCGGGCTCCTTCAAGAACGCTGACGACTATGACATACACAGCCGTAACGACAAAAGAACAAAAAGGTTTAGGGGGTATTTTTTTTTTTTTTTTTGCATTTTGTACAAAAGTCACCTGTCAGAGGACAAGGTGGTTTTTCCAGATATTATCATACAATTGCCATAATGTAGTTCTTTGGTTGTACGTGACGAGTAAAGGGGAGAAGGTGTATTTGACTCTAAAGATGCAGATGAGGAATCGATCACATTTCCCATCCACCGTCTGTTGTTACGATACCAGAGCTGGTGATTGCCCTCAAGGACAATGAAAACAAAATTGCTCAGAGGAGCGGTATTATAACAAATAAAAACTTCTCTAGAGACCCAGCACATAGAATCAATACTTAAAGCATTCTGAGAAAGAAATAAGGCCTTGGAAATGCTCCAGCTTCTCGAACTTTGTTAGCGGCGTCCTGGCCCCGTGCTGCAGAGTTACACGCACACTTCACTAGTGTTTGGCGGCACAAGCCGCGTTTACCACGAGACAGAATAGACTGAGTCACAAAATAGAATTTAGGCTGAATGGCTTATTAGTAGAGGTAAGGAATTCCTCTGTATGTCACGAGCCACCTGCAAGAAAAGCTACCCCAAACGGTTTTACTTCCCAGTTTTCAAAAGGTCTGTGCTGGTACAATTGCAAATGCCTCCCAATCTTTTAAAAGACAAAGTTAAAAAAAACCCTCCAAAGCTGTGTGTTTCACCATGTAACAAAACACACACAAACATTTCCTGCTCTGCAAGAGGTGGCAAAAATGAGAGAGAAGGCAGGAAGACACTGGTGACGTAGTCAGAGCTGATGAGGAAAATGTCACATGGGAACCCCAGAAGGAGAGGAGACCTCTCCAGTCGGGGACGCGGCGGTACGGCACAGACAACAGAAGTGCGAACGGACTCGCGTGCACCTGTGTGTTAAACCCTCAGGGCAAAGGCGGATGGAGAGCACGGACTTGCCAAGGCTGGGACGGGGCAACAGGACCAGGGAGCGCGTCTAGGACACGGCTTCCGTGCCTCGGGTAACGATGACCCGAGCTCCAGGACAGGGAAGTCAGAGGTGCCGACGTTTTCCATTCCCAGTAAAATACTCTCCCACGGCCCCTCCTGAACTATACAGCTCCTCTTCTCTAATGAACGTAAGTAACATAAACACCCAAGCCTGCTTTTTTTTCTTTGGTAGAGAAATTAAAATACTTTGGGGGAAAGAAAAAAAATAGAGTCCTGCTGGCCCAAACCAGACATTTCTGAAGGCTCTCACACACACAAAAAAAACATGTAAGAAATCGGTCTCTTAGAAAACAAAAGCACCAGAAATCCTTCTCTATAAAGAAAAACTAGCCGATTGTAGATAGTTTCCCAACTTGCTAACTTCTAAGGCACCAGAGTTGATGTCAATACAACCCAATTTACAGGACGAGAGGGCATAGGTAGAAGTCTGAATGTTTTAATGACTCTGTGTAATGCTTTTTCCAATGCTGAGTGCGGCGTGCGGGGAGGACTGGAAGAGGGCGGGGGCAGAGTGAAGTGTGTGTCCTCTTTCTCGCTGACTCCGAATAAATTCAGCTTCCAAACAGACTGCTCGCGGGCGTCAGGCCCTGTCTGGGTGCTGCAAACCTTTCACGTGAGCGGCCGCGCCAGGCCTCTGGTCTAACTGCAGCGAAGAGCGCTGTGACTTCGGTAGCACAGGGAGGACCCCCGAGCCCCCCTTCCCGAAAAACACAGCCCCTGGGCTCGAGCTGATGCAAGTGCCCGGGCCCAGGCCATCTCCTGCGGCGGTCACAGTTCGGCTGTGCTGGCCCCACAACAGCACAGGCCTCCTCTGGGCCAACGAGCAAGGTTCACAGACGACCCTGGTCACACACAGCCACCACCCCTCTTAGAGGGCCCTGTGACGGGACTGTGCCAAGCAGGGACACTAACAATTGGTACACGCACTCTTCTGAGGTAAAAATAAAAGGTTTACTCAAATATAAATTAACTCTGTTAAATTACTACTTCATTTTTGTTTCTACTTCATATATTAGATTTCAGTGTGTGAGATGGACAATATATTCTGGAAATTCTAATACCCATCCACAAATACTTCAAAGGAAGGCTAATCATCTTCATTAGTTTTTACTCTCTCCTATAGACTTTCTCCCCAAGTTACTCAAAAAGGGAGAGCCAGGAGGCACTACCTGTTTTTATTTTTTAACCTTGCAAGCTCTTACTTCTAACTTAATTACTAAACTCTGCTTTCAATGAAATTTTCAATAATATCCTTTCATAAAGTAATTTAAAAATCACTCAGACATTAACAAAATAGAAAAAAAAGCAACAACCCTTTTCCCCACTAACTTTCTCCAAACTAATCTAACTACAGCTGACTCACAACTGACAAAAACACTCAAAATTCTCCAACACACTCAAACAACAACAAAAAATCCAGCATATTTTAGGTGGCACTTAGCCATTACAAGAAATTTTATTAACACACTGTCTAATAATCACGGACCTATACAGCTATGTGCAGTGCTGTCAGAGAGAGCAGCTTCCTCGCACGAAACACGGACTGCCAGCCGTGGCACTCTGCTAGCAAATGACCACATGTGCAGTGACAGGTCTGACAGCTTAACCAGGAAAATGGAATGACGGAGAGGAAACAGACTCCCCACCTACTGTGCTACCTGGGTCTGCGACACTTTAACGAAACGGCACAACATCTTAGTCAGCGACCGATGGCCCCAGCGCGGTGGCCGGCTTCCTCCAGGCCCTTCTGAGCTCCCAGAGGCCGACTCCTTGTTTCTAAGATTTGACCCTTCATGAGATGTGCCAGGCAGAGGTGGCATGGTGAGTGTCCTGCAGAGCTGCCACAGTGGCCCGTGGGGGCCGGGGCTACCACCCCGGTGACAGTGTCCCCGGGAGCTGTGACGGCTCATCCGGAATCCATATCTTATATACAACGCCTATCCGTAGGAAGAACTTGCGCAGAACTGCTCGGAGCTCAGGGATGAGGTCAAACTGCATAATTTCACACAAGTAAGGGTAGTACATCGAAGCATGTGCTTTAAACTTGAGGTGGGAGAGAAGCAGAGAGAGAAAATCAGACAGGGAACTATTTTTTCTGGCACGACTTTGCTGAAAGTGTTCATATCACCCTGGAACTTCCTGCAATATTTTAGTGGCTTTTCTTGCTATTAAAAAGTGGGTGTGAGAAATTTGCAAATTAGAAGGTCTCTTAATTATGTTTAACTCCAAACACAAATTATCTGGGGGCAGCTTTGCTACCAAAGCCAACTTTCATTTCAGCAAAGCAGATTCCCAGCCCTGAACCACCTTCTCTCCCGACACAGCCGCGCGGAAAATCCCTGCAGCCGTTTGACAGCCACAGGGACGGCCTCAGCATCAGCCTTTCTGAACCGGGCTTCTCTGAGAGAAAGAGCCCCAACGGGCCACGGCGTCACTGTCGGAGACGAATGAGCTTTTCCCCAGCGCATCTAGAATGCTGCTATACGTAACCATCCTCGGAAGAATTGAGGAAATAGTCTAAGTTCTGAATAAAAAGGCAACCCAAACCTATGTCCTAGTGGAGACGTTAGAGTTTCCTGGTTTATACCTTGTCATCGTTTATTTTGAGGGTTTTTGTTAGAAGTAACAACAGAAGACTTGTCCACGCCTCCCGATGGCTTTCCGAATTCACGGTGATGAAGTAGGCAAGGGCCTCACTGCACACACTAGGAGAGTCAGAAACGGGGAGGGACATCAAACACAAGATTAATCTCGGGGCGCCTGGGTGGCTCAGTCAGTTAATCGTCTGACTTCGGCTCAGGTCATGATCTCACAGTTCGTGGGTTCGAGCCCCGTGTCAGGCTCTGTGCTGACAGCTTGGAGCCTGGAGCTGCTTCAGATTCTGTGTCTCCCCCCTCTCTGCCCCTCCCCTACTCACACCGTGTCTCTCTCTCTCTCTCAAAAATAAACAAAGTAAAAAAATTAAAAACAAACACAAGATTAACCTCTTACATTCTACTAGAGAGTTTTTTTTTTCAATTTTAGAGAGAGCATGTGAGTGGGGGCGAGTGGGGGGAGAGAGAGAGAGAGAGAATATCTTAAGCATACTCCATGCTCAGCACAGAGCCTGTCGCCAGGCTCCATCTCACAACCCTGGGATCATGACCTGAGCAGAAATCAAGAGTGGGGGGCGCTCAACCGACTGAGCGATGATATTATTTGCTGGGCACCTGCTCTGGCTCTGCCATCTTGGGGAAATCACTAAGCCTCAGTTTCCTCAGCTATAAAACAGGGATAAGTAACTGTACCAAACTCAAGGGGCTGTGGTACAGATCAAATGAGACCGGTGTGTTGAATGTTAGCACAGCTCAGGGCCTGCTCACAGCAGGGGGCCCACTCAGTGTTTGTGCACAATGAACACAGAGCCGATCAGCCACACCTGGCTACACACTGCCTTTCTCTTCTCCGGTCACATACAATTGCTACTTTTTAAAAATGTTTATTTTGAGAGAGAGAGCACAAGCAGGGGAGGGGCAAAGAGAGACGGAGACACAGAATCTGAAGCAGCTCCGGGCTCCACGCTGTCAGCACAGAGCCTGATGTGGGGCTCGAACCCACGAGCGGTGAGATCATGACCTGAGCTGAAGTCTGATGCTCAACTGACTGAGCCACGCAGGTGCCCTTTCTTCTCTTTATTCTTTTTTTTTTTTTTTAATTTTTAAAAAGTAATCAATGTACAATGTGGGGACTTGTGAGAGTGAACTCATGAGAGATTACTTAAAATCTTAAGGCGCCTAGGTGGCTCAGTCGGTTAAGCATCCGGTTTCAGCTCAGGTCATGATCTCACGGTTCGTGTGTTCGAGCCCTGCGTCGGGCTCTGTGCTGACAGCTCAGAGCCTGGAGCCTGCTTCACATTCTGTGTCTCCCCCTCTTTCTGACCCTCCTCTGCTCACACTGTCTCTGTCTTTCAAAAATAAATAAAAACCATAAAAAATTAAAAAAAAAATGAAATCTTAAAAAAAAAAGGGGCACCTGGGGGGCTCAGTCGGTTAAGCATCTGACTTTGGCTCAGGTCCTGATCTCGCAGTTTGTGGGTTTGAGCCCCGCTCTGGGCTGACAGCTAGCTCAGAGCCTGCAGCCTTTGGATCCTGTGTCTCCCTCTTTCTCTGACCCTCCCCTGCTCACGCTGTCTCAGTCTCTCAAAAGTAAACAAAAAAAACATTAAAAATAAAACTTCTTTCTGGGAATCCTGGTTCCTATTTCTAACACAATTTTTTAAAATTATTTTTTAAGTCATCTCTACACCCAAAGTGGGGCTTAAACTCACAACCCTGAGATTATGAGTCACATGCTCTACCAACTCAGCCAGCCGGGCGCCCCTCTAAGACATTTTCTTAAGTAGATTCTGCCACAGTGGAATTACTGTGTCAAAGAAAGACACTGAACATTTTCACCTTCCTGCTTTCTAGAAAAATCCCCTCACTGTACACTTCTCCTAGCAGTGCAGGAGAGTGCCAGCACTGCACACTAGCGATCTGAAATCACACAGGGGTGAAAAGGGGAAGCAGGCAGACATGGCATCCTGCTCACAGAAGCTGGGTGGCGGAGGTCTACTTTTCTGTCTGGGGCCCTCCATGCCACCCCCCATCTCCTCACAGCTGCGTTTCTGCCTAAGCCAAGTCAGGACACCCTGGTTCCCACAGGATTCTGATACGTGCTCCGTGGGAAGACGGAAGGGTGGGAGGTTAGAGTGGACACCGCCCTGAAGAGGACTTAGTCAGGACTTCACTCCGGGCCTGCTGACCCCTGAGCACTTTTTACCGCCTGCGTTTCTGTTCTTTAAGAAGCTTACGAATGAGGGGCGCCTGAGTGGCTCAGTCGGTTGAGTGTCTGACGGTTGATTTCCGCTCAGGTAACGATCCCAGGGTTGTGGGATTGAGCCCCGCGCTGAGTGGGGAGCCTGCTTAAGATTCTCAATCTCTTTCTCTCTCTCTCTCCCCCACTTCCTCCCTCCCTCGCCCCCTCTCAATTTATAAATGAAAGAAATGAGGCCCCACCCTCTTCAGGGCATTAAGAGAAGTGAAAGAAGTGCCAGCAAAGGGGCACCTGGGTGGCTCGGGTGGGGGGGCATCTGACTTTATCTCAGGTCATGATCTTAAACTTTGTGAGTTCAAGCTCCACAACAGGCTGGCTGCTGTTGGTGCAGAGCCCACTTCAGATCCTCTCTCCTCCCCTTTCTGCCCCTTCCCTGCTTGTGCTCTCTCAAAAATAAATAAAACATTAAAAGAAAAAGAAAAGCATCAGCAAATAGAAAAAAAACAAAAAAGGAAAGCAGTTTGTAAGGGTGGCAGCATGTGTGTATTCTTCTCTTATTCTTTTCAGTTCGGAGTATTATTGTGGTGCATTTTCTGTTTCACAGAGAAAACATTTAATCGGGAACCAATCTTACGTTAAAAGTCGCTGCTGAATTTCGTCCCAGGAGTCCCTGCGGTTCTCGTCAACATACATCCGGAACAGGATCCTCAAACAACAGGCCAGGCTGCTGGTTTCTTGTTTTAGAAGGTTGGGTTTAGATTTGCCTTTAAAACCTAGAGATGGGACAGTCAGAAAAACAGTGCACACTTCTGGGGTAAGGCGGAGAGGTCATGCAGGAACCTGATCTGGCTGCTTGAGGGAAAGAACATCTCACGTTCTCTTTAACTGAAGTCTCACTGACATTTGACATTGCTCCTAGACACGTTTTCTTCAGCAGAGCAGAACCAATACAGCCACCGAGCCACGTAAACAGTTCCCACAAGCAAAGCCTTATCACAGGCGAAGGCATAAAATAACTAGATTTGTTAAAGCCATAGAGAAAAAACTGTAGTATAAAATTGTGGATTAAAATAGGCATTGGGGGAGGAAATGGTTACCCAGTACCAGTAACAATACAAAAATTACATAAAGTCTCACTTTGTGCAAAGTTTACAAAATGAGACTCCCTGGCACCAGGCATGCATATCTTTCTGTTTATATATAGATATGTCTGTATAAATCTATATGTGTATCCATATATTTCTGTATCTCACCTCACATTTATGTGTTTATTTTTGGAGGTGGGAAAGAAAGAGAACCCCTAAAAGCCTCAGAAAACGCATGAATGCTTTCTGTTTCTCCGAGACTACCACAATTTTTGTATCATTATATTGAACTGCACAATTTTAACCTTATGTAAAATTTCTTTGTTTGCTGGGTCAGCTCAGGTCTCTAACTATCAATTCACTTTTCCACCAAAAACTTCCTGAACACCCCCTGCGTGCCGGGCAGTGCTCCTGGGGCTCCTGGTCCTGGGATGGGACGTACCCAGCATTCCTTCCTTCTCCCTCAAGCATGAAAATACCTGGCGAGCTGTTCCAGTTAAGTGTACACGTATCTGGAATCCCCCAAAGGCTTCAACGTTTTCGGACGGTGGCCGGCGTGGCCTCCTGTCCGCCTGCGTGGGGCCCTACCTGCTCGCCACAGGACAGTCCGCTGCTCGTAATTGGAGTTGAAGGCCTTTGAGAACGAGTGGGACTCCTGCAAGCAGTCCAGCAGCGCGAAGAGGTGCCGCGAAGACATGCACTTGTACATGCCCCGGTCCTCCGTCTCTATGCGGATGTCCGCGTCCAGCGTGTCTTGCTAGAGAGGGGAGATGGGAGAGCTCAGTGAGGCTGGGGTGGTTTCGGACATCACGGCGTCACATCAAGGCGGTCCTCACTCGCCACAAGTCATCCTCTGTCTGAGACGCACACCACCCTGAATGCTCGCGGGCCGGGGAGGGGGGTAGACTTGTGCTGAGCTATTGAATGACCCGTTTTCTGTTTTGCTGGTGCTGCCCTCATTGCATGAACACAAGTACTTGTACTTCTCCAGTTATTTCACAACAGCACTGCCCTGTCTTCTATTTGTTAAAGAAACAAGTTTTTAAAGATTTTATTTTAACATTCAGTTTTGAGAGAGAGAGAGAGAGACACACACACACACACACACACACACACACACATACACAGAGCATGACTGAGGAGGATAGAGAGAGGGAGATACAGAATTGGAAGCAGGCTCCAGGCTCTGAGCTGTCAGCACAGAGCCCGATGCAGGGCTCGAACCCATGGATGGCGAGATCATGATCTGAGCCGAAGCTGGACACCAACCGACTGAGCCACCCAGGTGCCCCTTAAAGATTTTATTTTTAAGTAATATTTACACCCAATGTGGGGCTCAAACTCACAAGCCCAGGATCAAGAGTCCCACGCCCCTTTGACTAAACCAGCCAGGCGTTCCTCCTCTTTTTATTTCTTATTTTTATTTTATAATGAGATTGCAAAATGAGAAAGTCAAACTGCACTGTATGTCATAGAAGGTGTGAGTCTCAAAACATACTTACTAAAAGACAGAAACTGGGGTGCCTGGGTGGCTCAGTCAGTTGAGCGTCCAACTCTTGGTTTTGACTCAGGTCATGATTTCATGGTTCATGGGTTCAAGCCCCATGTTGGGTTCTGCACGACAGTGTGGAGCCTGCTTGGGATTCTCTCTCCCCACTCTCCCGCCCCTCCTGCCTGCTCTCTCTTTCAAAATAAACTTAACAACAACAAAGAGAGAAACTGCTAAGTGAAGCCTGAGTGCCATCTTTAGCTTCAACTGTGTTTTCAAATGTGAAGGGGAAAAAACCATAAAAATAGGTATAAAATGCTAGACATTTTTATTAAACGTATTGCCTGAAATATGAGACGTAATTCGGGATCTTATATTTGTTGAGCAGCCTAAAAATGGATTTATCCTTCTTATGAGCCAGAGCTTCAAGAAAAACAGAGTTTGCAATATTCCTCAAATTGATCTATGGATACAATGCAATCATCATCAAAATCCCAGATTGCTACCTTGTGGAAATTGACAAGCTGATCCTAACATTCATATGGAAACACAAGGGACACAGAATAGACAGAACAATGTTGAAAAAAGAAATGCAAGGTTAGAAGACGCACACTTCAATTTCATTCAAGACAGTGTGGCGGTACTGGTATAAAGATGGACATACAGGTCAGTGGAACAGAACTGAGAATGCAGAAATAAATCCTTATATTTAGGGGTAAGTGATTTCCAACGTGGGGGCCAGAACAATTCACCGAGGAGAAAACAGTCTTTACAATAAATGGCACCGGGACAACTAGGGATAGCCACGTGCCAAAGAAAAACGGTGATCTCCTATTTCCCATTTATGGACTAAAAACTGGATCGAAACCTACATGTAAAAGCTAAAATTATAAAACTCTTAAAAGAAACCGTGGGCCTAATCTTTGTGACCCTGAATCAGGCCGTGCTTTCTCAGAACACTAAAAGTACAAGGACTCAAGTAAAAACAGGAACTCAAACTTCATTAAAATTTTAAAATGTTGTGCTTCAAAGGCCACCATCAAGAAACTGAAAAGACAATGCACAGAATGGGAGAAAATCGTTGTATGTGACAGGCGGCTAATATCCAGAATATATAAAACCTCATTTAATTTAACGACAGAAAGATAAATACTCCAATTTAAAAATGGGTAAATGATTTGAAAAGACATCTCCCCCCAAATACAAATGAACCAATAAGCAAGGTCATTAGTCACTAGGGAAATGGAAATCCAAATCACTATGAGATACCACTTCACACTCACTGGGGCAACTGTGATAATTAAAAAAAAAAAAAAGAAAAAAGAAAAAAGGACAAGAACAACCATTGATGAGGAGGTGAAAGTTAGAGCCTTCATGAATTGCTGATGGGAGGGTAAAATAGTCCAGCTGTTTTCGAAAACAGTCAGGCGGTGCCTCAAAAAGGCAGGCACAGGATCACGGTGTGACCTGGAAACTCCACTCCTATGTACATGCTCCAGAGAATTAAAACCATATCCACATAAAAACTTACGTACACATGTTCACAGCACTGTTATTCACGATAGCCAGGCGATGGCAACAACCCAAATGTCCATCAATTGATGAATGGATAAATAAAACGTGGAACAGCCATACAACGGAACATTATATATATATGTGTACACACACACACATCCACGCATATGTAACAACATGGATGTTACATGCTACAACATGGATGAACTTGGGAAAATTATTCTACGTGAAAAAAGCCAGACACAAAAGCTCACATATTATATGATTCTATTAGTATGAATCATGCTGATTAAACCCAGAGATGGAATATAGATTAGTCATTATCAAGGGCTAGGGCAAGGAGAGAAGGAGGGCTGACTGCTAAGGGTTAGGGCATTCCCTTTTGCAGTGACAAAAATATTCTGGAATTAGATAGGGGTGATGTTTGTACAACTTTGTGAATATTCCAAAACACTTAACTGAACATTGAAAAAAGAAAAACAAGGGGCACCTGGGTGGCTCAGTCAGGTAAGCGTCTGACTCTTGATTTCAGCTCAGGTCATGATCTCATGCTTTCTGAGTTCGAGCCCCGTATTGGGCTCTGCACTGACAGTGGGGAGCCTGCTTAGGATTCTTTCTCTCTCCCTCTGTCTCTGCCCCTGCCCTGCTCGATCTCTCTCTCTCTCTCAAAATAAACAAACAGAAAGGGGGACTGCCTTTAGGCTGGATCTAGGCCACAGATGTACTCTGCTCATCAGTAATTATATTACTCGACACACAGATTTTCTATGTGGAAAAAATCTTGATGCTGGCTGCTCTTGAAACACTGGAAGACTGTCGTGACTGGACCCACCCATCAGCAGCACACGGCTGGGGCTGGGGCTGCAAGGGTCTGGTCCCTCCGCCTCCAGTCCCACCTCGGCCGCATGCGCATGCACAGGACGTCAGTCCCAGAAGCAAGTTAGCTGACAACCTGCGCTGTAATGATGTTACGGTCCGACTTTTGGACACCCAACCCTCTGTCTCCAAGAACAACAGTACATATAAAAGGTTGTACGTACAAAAGAGTAAACTTTCTAAAGGAAAAGTGGTATCTTCATCCATATATTTTTCTCTCTCGGTTACTTATGATTAAACCACACACCAATTAGGTGGAACAGGTGCTTTTTCTCGAGGCACCGAGGAGGGGCGGCGTCTGGGCAGTGGCATGCCGGTAGCGGCTCTCCGGGAAATTTAAAAAATTAAAAAAAGCTCTGATTTTTGGGGTGTGATTATTTAGGGTGTGCGAATATAAATATTCTCGTTGCGGCCGGTCTCGAGCTTCCGATACGCCACGCCTGGTGGGGGCCGGGGAGAGAGGAACGCGATCGAGGAGCTGGCTCCAGCACCCCGCTGCATCTGAGCCGCCTCCCTTCGGACACGGTTGTCCCCCCCCCGGGCTGGTCCCGTTACCTGGGCGGCCACCATGTGTTCCGCATCTTCCTTTTTGCTCGTTGCAGGGTAGAACACGATGTTGTCAATGGTCTGGATCAATTCCAGCTGGACCACACACTTGATGAGGAGGCTGGCAAACAGTTTCTGATCTATATTAGATGATAAAGATTAACCCTGATAATGACTCAGCCAGTGTTGAGTAAGTATTAGCCGAGCTCCTTCTACATGCCAGGCACAGTCCTGATGCTGCGGCATAGCAATGGATGAGCCGCTCAAACACCCCTGCTCTCGCGGCAGAGACCGACACTAAACAAGATGCTTAAGTCTAGGGCACAGGTCCACCTATGTCAAATGACGATGACAAAAGCAGGGATGGGGACCAGGTAGAGATGTCATGAGGCGGAGGCTGCGAGTCTAAACAAGCGGGTCAGGAAAGCTCGCTCCGAAAATGTGATACTTGAGCAAAGACCCGAAGGGGAGGAGTCAGCCACACGGGCCCACGTCTCCCCGAGCTTCCCCGCCACCCGCAGGCACTGACTAGACTCCAGCTAATGTCTCCGCCCTCCATCTTTGTCTTCACTTCACAGGTGTGCGATGATTTGACTGATAAAAGTAGAGATTCCCTATTCAGCTTATAGTTGTAACTTATAGTATCAGGATGTTGAAAACATCAAATAAAGCATTTAGTGATGCCAAACGAGGCTGGGTCATCTTCAAGTTTTGGAAAGTGACTACAATTGTCTCTCTGTAGCTCTATTAATTCTCCATGTAGAATTAAAGAGGGATACGGCGGAGTTGCAGCACCTCTACATTTGACTTATGCCAATTCAGTAACATCTCCCTGGACCAAACATTAACAAGAAAGGAAACAACGCAAGCGCTGTGAGGCTGCACCTGCCGCCTGCGGGCAGGCTGAGGTGGGACACTGGAGGCACGTTCCCAGAGGAAGGGCAGGAGTCTCCAGGCCCAGGCACCGCTCAGAGTACACACACCCTGCTGCACCAAGACGGTTCTGTCTCAAGAACTGTACATGTGTCTCCTCCACACAATCTGGCGCTGATGAGCCAGTGTGGTTCACTCTCGCTGGCACGTGCAGCAGATACGGAGGACCATGGTGCCTCTTTAATGGATCCCAAGGGTGCTTATGTTTTATGCCTTCCAAAGACAGCAATGACCGAGTGAGGCTTTGTCGCTGCTTCAGAAGTTAGCAGCAGTGTTCACGCCCGCAGCCTGGCAGGTAGAGAGGACGCTGCACTGCTAGGCGGAAAACCACAGGGCCACAGCTTGAAAAAGACCAGACCAGGACACCAGGACATTTCCAGGCTCTCAGTTGGCCAGAAGGGTGCCTGAACCCCAAGTGTGTGAGACCCCAGGCACCCACGTGTCAACGGTACCTCCTCAAAGGGCAGAGTAACAATTAACGCGACATCACACATTTGAAACACAGGGCAGTGCCTGCCTGGCACATAGCAACTAGTAGACCTGTTTGGTTTTTTTTAAATGACAGTAAAATATACCACAAGAAACACTGAGGCACGAACTGATAAAAGAATCTGAAATTCTTATCCAGAGAAGGGATCTCTAACACACAAAAAGCTTCTCCAAACCAATAAAGACTAACAGCCAATATAAAATGGTGGGTTTGAACTGATCATGAAACGATCTGAGACACATGAAAAACTGCTCAGTTTCACTCATAATTAGGAAACTGCAGATTAAAAATACTCCAAAGGTACGAAACATCACCTATGTGTTTCCGAAGATCATGTAAACAGATGCAACACAAATGGGTAGGAATCTAATCATCTGTCAAAATGGCAAGCGCACTTCACACAGCAATCCCATTTTTAGGAATTTATTATACAGATGAACTCACAAATGACACACAAATTAGGTTATTCAATGTAGTTCTGTTTGTAACCAAGACTGGGAATAATGTAAGTGTCTATTAGTAGGAAACCCAATTAAGCAATAGTACATCTGCATCCTGGGATAACACAAAATAAATAGTGTAAAAGAGTGTGAAAGCTTTGAAGGTACTGATTTTGAATGATCTCAAAGATATACTAACTGAAAAAAACAATGTAGGTATTCTGGGATTTGTATAAAAAGGACAGAAGAATTCGTGTGTGTGTGTGTGTGCGCATGCACACGCACACAGTCTGTGTTTATGGATATGCAGATCTTATAAATGCATAAAATGTCTCTGGAAATGTACAGAAGTTGGTGACACCGGCTGCCAAAAGGAAGGGACTGGCAGACTGAGGCGCTGGGTAGACGAAAGGCGTATCGTGTTTACCCTCTTGTACCTTCCAAATATTTAAATTACGTAAACGTGTTACCTATTTAGAATAAATAAATGAAAACAACCACAAAGCAGCCTTACTTGCGTACGGTCTACCTTTCCAGCTGTCGTCAGTCGGGTTAGAGAGTTGACTCTGGCCTCTCTCAGAGGCATTTTTATCCATGCTGCTCAGAGACCGGCGGTCCAGATCCACATCCTAGAAGCAAGCCAGAGAGAAACACAATGTCCACTTTCTTCACCCACAGTTCGGTTCCTGGCAGACGTGCCCGTGTGACACTGCTGGAAGCGCCTCGCCGGGACCGACGCAGAACCACACTTCATGCCAGACTGCACAGGGGAGGGGGCAGACTTCACTTACTTCCCCCTCCCACCAAAATCTCACATTTCCTTGTTCCAACTTAGAAGATATTTCTCTACATCTTCTGATTTAACAATAAGCATGGCCGATTAATGAAAGCAAGCTCAAAAACTAGTGCAATAACTAGCTTTTTAAAGAGCGGACTAAAGACGAACAAAAAATGTGTAAATAGGGTGCTTCATTTTCTAAGTTGCTATATCACAAATGCCCCCTCCCTTTCTTAAGCAGGCTCCATGCCCCATGTGGGGCTTGAACTCATGACCCTGAGATTAAGTGTCACATGCTCTACTGAGTCAGCCAGATGCCCTCCAAATGCCTTTTAAAACCTAATGGCCTTACAGTTATTTGGGAAATGAAGTTAATGACACAGACTCCCTATAAAGCAAGAGATTTTAAAGTGAGAAATGGAACTTCATGTGGCCCCACAGAGAAAATAACAGCCATTTCTCTGGTGTGGTGGAGAAAAGCACTTTTTATTTAGGAGAGTAAAAAAAGAGGATAATCACACCAAAGTGTTATTTCTAACAGGCCAACACCAGACCTGAAGTCCACCAAGGGAGAGTTCCCTGAACATAATAACATGCAGCCTCTGAAAAGCCGGTTCCCAAACAGCATTTAAGGACACGGAACACTGCTTCCATGTTGTTCGGTAAAACGCTCTGGGCCAAGTGTGCCCGAATTCCACCACGTGCGGGTAATACGTGTGCCGTCACACAAACACCGTGTGAAACGTGAACTGTGGAGTTCACTGGGTGAGGCGACTTATTTTCTGTACTTTTGAAAAAACACGTTTATGAACATAGTTTTTAAATCTTTTTTTTCCTTAAAAAAAATTTTTTTTAAAGTAATCTCTATGCCCAAAGTGAGGCTCCAACTCATGACCCCAAGACCAAGAGCTGCATGTGCTACCAAACTGAGCCAGCCAGGTGCTCCTAAATTGTATAGCCTTTTTTACTTACTTCCCATCAGAAAGGCACACACTCCTTGGGCTACTTAATTTTTGGCCCTAATATGAGATCAGAGAAAAGAGAACAACAAAAACCCTACCAAGTGTTTTTCTGATGGATCTTCCTCCATTCCTACAGGTCTCCATGTCAGCAAACTGAAGGGAACACGAGAGAAGGAAAACGATCAGTGCGAAAGGCGGCGTGGAGCCGTCAGACGCCCTCCCCGGGCACAGCAGGCATCAGGAGGTCGTATCTGCACTCACACGTGTGGAATGGTTGTCTTGAAGATATCCAGCATACAGCTGCACGTCTCGTCCCAGACGTCGGGGCTGAATTTCTCCCCGTTGGATATCACTAAGTTTTCTAAGCAGTTTGTACCTGACCGAGCCAACTGCTCATTATCTGCAAAATAAAGCAGTATCTCTCATCAAACTCCCGCTGCTGGTTTGAGTCCCGCCAGCGCACTGACGCTGCGCATTGTGAGGTGGAGAGGGCATGATGGAGGGTTTCCAGGCTCTTATTTAATGAAGCAATGATACAGTGTTAAAACTTTCATTGTTGAACAGGCTATCAAGAGATAAAATTATTATTATTAAAACATTTTTTTAACATTTATTCAGTTTTGAGAGACAGGGAGAGACAGAATACAAGCAGGGGAGGGGCAGAGAGAAAGAGATACAGAATCTGAAGCAGGCTCCAGGCTCTGAGCTGTCAGCACAGAGCCCAATGCAGGGTTTGAACCCACAAACTGTGAGATCATGTCCTGAGCTGAAGTCAGAGGCTCAACTCACTGAGGCACCCAGGCGCCCCAAGAGATAAAATGATTTATCACAGCTTTACTGGTAGGGATGGAAGGTCAGTTTGTGACTTAATTAATTGGCTTCTGGTGATCAATGGTAGAAGATGGAAATATTAGATCAGTGTTCCTCAAAATTTATTCACTCAAACACTGCATTTCCAGTTTTTGCCATATTGGTATTGACTTTTTTCATTTATTTTAAAAACGGAGTCACTTTTTGAAAAACTTAATGAAATTAAGCTCTGTCCTAAGCCAAAACCATCGATGGAACCCAGGTTGAATGTGCTGTGTGTTCTTCCCGGTACGTACTAAAATCAACACATAAGGACTCAAACAAAAAACATCCACTGATGAAGCTGTTGATACTGACTTCCTAAGTATATTTTAAAAAATGTTCATTTATTTATTTTTGAGAGAGAGAGAGTGAGTGAACAGGGGAGGGGCAGAGAAAGAGGGGGAGAGAGAGAATCCCAAGCAGGATCCACACTCTTAGCATAGAGCCTGATGAGGGGCTTGAACTCACGAACTCTGAGATAATGACCTGAGCCAAAATCAAGAGTTGGGATGCTTAACCAACTCAGCCACCCAGGTGCCCCTCCCACAGGACATCTTAAAAATATTACAGAAAACTTCAAGTACAGACAAAAGTAGAAAACATAGTACAATATACAAAGGCACATCTTTTTAAATATAATAATAACTATATCCCATCTTTAAGAAATGCGTTATAAACTGACTTAGGGAGATTGTTTCTGTGTTCTTATTAAATAAAAAATGCACATTTTCACCAATTAGATTATATACTGTACTCCTTGGCATTACATTCTTGCTTATGTATACTGAAAAAATGAACTTCTCATTAAAAACTACATCAAGGGGCACCTGAGTGGCTTAGTCGGTTAAGTGTCGGACAGCCACTCAGGTCACGATCTCGAGGCTTGTGAGTTTGCGCCCTGCGTCGGGTTCTGTGCTGACAGCTCAGAGCCTGGAGGCTGCTTCAGATTCTGTGTGTGTCTCTCTCTCTGCCCCTGCCCAGCTCATGCTCTCTCTCTCTCTCAAAACTAAACAAACATAAAAAAAAAAACTACATCAAGCAGGATGACGGCCGGAGACGGAGCGCGTACCTTGCTTCACACACCACTGCAGCTGTGCGAACACATCCGAAAGAAGAACTTCATTCAGAGCTTCATAAAACTGGGAGAACACATCACAGATAGCATAGAGTGCGTGATTGCAAGTTGTCGTCATCCACTCGGATTTCTGAAAACAGCAAGAAAATGTTTATAAGCTACTCTCCTTGGGGTGAGACGGGCCCCTTCCTACATCAGGGGCAAAACCGTTCTGCTGTGCAACCTGGCAGCGCGTGTCAACAGTCCTCACAGCCCTCAGCCCCGCGGGTGCAGCCCCCCGCCTGCAGCAGGGGGCCCTAAGGAAAGAAGGAAGCATCTGTGGGGGAGGCTGGGGATAAAGACGGCACCACACTGGCACTGACATCTGAAAACACACCTACGAACAAATGCCCAGGCAGGTGACAACTAAAGTATATTTATCTAAAGTCGCGATGTTAACAGCCATTCAAAGGGATACTGACCAAAGGTTTTAATGATTTGGAAAAAATGAGTATGAGATTATGCTAAGGACATTTCACACCCAAAATTTACCTCTGGGAAATCCATGGCACTCTTTTAAGTGTTTAATGTATAGAGAGATTTAGGAAAACATTGAAAAGGGAAGGGTTGCTATTGCTAAACTAAATTCTAAAAGTGGAAGCCATAAGGGAGAAAGACTGATGAATTTGGTTCCCTAAAATGAGATGAAAGTGAGAGTAACAAAGTGGGCAAAGGCATTTGCAATTTATGCAAGAATATGCTATTTTATTTGTGAATTTTTTTAATGTTTTATTTATTTTTGATACAGAGAGAGACAGAGCATGAGAGGGGGAGGGGCAGAGAGAGAAGGAGACACAGAACTGGAAGCAGGCTCCAGGCTCTGAGCTAGCCATCAGCACAGAGCCCGATGTGGGGCTCGAACCCACGAACGTGAGATCTGACCTGAGCCGAAGTCGGAGGCTTAACCGACTGAGCCACCCAGGCGCCCCTAACCATGCTTAAGACAGAAATTTGCCAAAATATTAACTCTTATTTCTGAATGGTAAAATTAGGAGTCTTCTGCGTATTTTCTTTAAGCTTATTTATTTTGAGAGAGAGAGAGTGAGTGAGTTGGGGAGGGGCAGAGAGAGAAACCCAAGCAGGCACCACACTGTCAGCACAGAGCCTAATGCGGGGCTCCATCTCGGGAACCGTGAGACCAGGACCCGAGCTGAGGCTGGGACACAGAACTGACTGAGGCACCCAGGCGCCCCTGAGGAGGGCCCTGGTGAACTGGTGAGTGTTAACGCCCGAGGGCCAAGGGGGCCGGCTCCCCTCCTCCTTCCTCAGGTGGGGACAGTTTCTTAGCATTAGTTGCTACGGTTCTAAGAGTTCCAGGAAGGGGGTTTTCACTTCAAAACACACCTGGTGGGGATGACGGCACAGGGCCGAGGACACAGCGCTGAGGCAGGCAAAGGCAGAGACTCCCACCCCGCCACATCCAGGGCACGGTGTCAGTCATCGCCTACCTCTGACTGCTGCTCGGGGAGCTTCATGTTGTCAAAAATCCTGAACACGATTCTGAACAGGTCCTGCCACCAGTGCTTCTCAAAGGTGTGGCCATAGCTCTTCATGATCTCAAACATGACCGTGAGTCCTCTGTAGAGGGAGGGAGAGGGGATAAAAGGGCGAGAAGCCGGTGACGGAGGTGCATCCCACGACAGGAGGGGCCCCGTCTGGGACATATTACCTTGTCCGGACATCTAGCTTGCATCTGTTAATGATGCAGGAGAGCTCAAACAGGATGGGGAACCAGCCTCGGACCCAGACCCTGTCGCCAGGAGCCACATTCATGTCGTCGCTCGTGTATTCCTGTAGCACCTACAAGGAGAGTCGTGTCTCAGACGCACACTAAGCAAGCAGAGGAGGAAACTCAAAGGGAACTACGTGAAGCTTAAGGCCTCACACATTTCCCCTCCTACAAACATCCACTCAGCCGGGGGAGGACAGGGAATCCCGAGGAGGCCGGCCCGAACCTCCTCCAAGAGCACATGAGCAGTTTCCACGCATGAGCCTCTGGACCTCTGTGGGTTTGAGAGTGAGCTGTGTGGGCGGAGCACAAGGGTCCTGCGGGTGGGAGGTGTTCCATTCAGAAAGCACCAAAGGCCGGGGCACCGCGGTGGCTCAATCAGGTTAGCGTCTGACTCAGGTGCATGAGTCTGAGCCCCGCGTTGGTCTCTCTGCTGTCAGCACAGAGCCTGCCTCAGATCCTCTGTCCCCCACTTCTCTCTGCCCCTCTCCTGCTTGGGCGCTCGCTCATGCTCTCTCTCTCTCAAAAATAAACATTAAAAAAAAAAAGAGCACTAACGTTCAAGGGGTATTAGCAAAATATTCAAGATGATTCCATATCTTAGGTCTTTCTGGAATATTACTGTGACACATACTACATAAAATAATACCAGCAGCTGTTTATGGAGGGCTTGCTTTGCGCCAGGAGCTGTGACAGCACTTCATGTGGATTAATAGTCCTCATAATGACACAATGAGCCAGGTGGAAATAATGGTCCTATTTCACAGATGTGTAAACTGAGGCACCAGGACGTTAAGTAAGTTGCCCAAGGTCATGTAGCTAGAAGCTAGCGGTCTTACCCAGTCTGGGTAGGAAGCCCTAATCCCGGCCCTACCTCTGGGATTTGAGCCCTTCGCTCTGAAAGCACTTTTTTTTTTTTTAATATTTATTCATTTTTGAGAGACAGACCTCGAGCAGGGGAGGAGCAGAGAGAGGGGTCGACACAGAATCCAAAGACAGGTTCCAGGCTCTGAGCTGTCAGCACAGAGCCTGACGTGGGGCTCCAACTCACTGACTGTGAGATCATGACCTGAGCCGAAGATGGACATTAATGAACGTGCCTCCCAGATGCCCCAAGCACTCTTGAAGCAGAACTGTCTGTTGCAATGGAATTTCTTTTTTTTTTTTAATTTATTTTTGAGAGAGACAGAGATAGCATGAGCAGGAAAGGGTCAGAGAGAGAGGGAGACACAGAATCTGAAGCAGGCTCCAGGCTCTGAGCTGTCAGCACAGAGCCCGACACGAGGCTCGAACCCATGAACTGTGAGATTGTGACCTGAGCTGAAGTTGGACACTCAACTGACTGAGCCACCCAGGCGCCCCCGGAATTTCTTTCTCAGCTCTGCTTATCCAACATTAGACAAATTCTCTCTGGGTTTCGGTTAACGCCCCAGTACAATGGGAACAAAATTCTCAATCTCACAGATCTGTTGTGGAGACTAAATAAATCAATGCACAGAAGAGCTCTGTATAAGCCATCACAGTTGAGATGTGCATATTTTTACTTAATTTCAGTGCTTGGGACTGTCATTTAAACCAAGCAGGCGTCTTTGGAAAGGTGAGACCTAAAAGAGTCACCCCAAATATTTCTGGGAAAACAAAAGGTGATTTTTAAAATGTGATTTCTCAGGGCGCCCGGTGGCTCAGTCGGTTAAGCGTCCGACTTCGGCTCAGGTCATGATCTCACAGTTCGTGGGTTCAAGCCCTGCATTAGGCTCTGTGCAGACAGCTCAGAGCCTGGAGCCACTTTGGATCTGTGTCTCCCTCTTTCTCTGCCCCTCCCCACTTGTCCTCTGTCTCTCTCTCAAAAATAAATGTTAAAAAATATTAAAAAAAAATAAAATGTGATTTCTCAGTCATATCACAATGGTAAAATGTTTCTCTTTTGGGTAGGGGGTAAAATGTCATTCCTTAAGAGGAAGGTCTGTTCTTTCTCTTGCTTGATTTTTTAAGAGAGTGCGCGCGCACGCCTGCGCGAGAAAGAGAGAGGAGGGGGAGGGAGGTGAAAGGGAGAGGGACAGAGAGAATCTCAAGCAGGCCCCGCACTCGACTCGGGCCTTGATCCCACGATGGAGAGATCACAACCTGAGCTCAAATGACTGAGGCAGCCCAGATCCACAGGTTTGTTCTCTTCTAATAGAAAGGTCTAGCTTCTTTAGCTTTGCCAAAATTCAAAGCTAAATACTATTATTTCCCACAAACACAAGTAGTAGAATACTACATGAAGGTTCAGTACGAGTGAAACACGTAACCTCACACACACACACACACACACACACACACACACACACACGAGAGACAGGAGCACTGGCGGCACGCGGAAGCGAACACCCAGTTGAGGGCAAACATGCGCCTTTGAAAGCGCAGCTGGAAAGTTCTTTGCCAGGAGCAAGGGTTTTCTGCCCCAAGATTCCCCCTCCCCTCGGTGCCCAAGGGGGAGGAGAGGAAAAACGTACCCGAGGCCTCTCCGAGACGTATTTCCCACAGAAGCGGATAAGCCGGATGGCCTCCATGCTTGTGTCCGGGAAGGCGGCATTGCACGCAAACTCCGATAAGCACTTGACCGCGTCCTGAAAGGAGTCGATGGCTGCGGGGAAATGGTGCTGGAAAATAGTTGCTGTGGAAACAAAGCCACGTCGTGTATAAGACCAGGACTTAGAAATGGGCATCCAACACCCCCTCCCACTCCAAGACGATTACTTTTGTGAAAATCTAGGAAAAGCATGTCACAATCTCCGGAAGACAGAACTTAAATTATTCAGGAATAAATCCACTGGGCACTGCTTGGGCTAAACTGGTTCCTGAGCTCAAGCAATGACGCAGAGGGCCGCATATTCATTCATTCAACAAATGTTTACCGAGTGCCAACCACGTGCAGAGCATGGGGACAGAGATGACCAATCAAGTTTCCTGCCCTCATGATGCTCTTCCTCCAATGGGCAAGACAGACAATAATCACCTTCATCAGTACATTTATACAATGTGATCTCAGTGCTGGATGAGGTGACAGGAGGCAGGAAAGGCTGCTTACGGCTGGGGGTCAGAGAAGGACTCTCTGAAGAAGTGTCCCCAAGGAAGTGAGAGGACAGGCCATGAGAAAACCAAGCTACCCCAAGGACACCAAGATGTCCATCTCAACATAAGCTATTTTAGGACGCAAAAGGAACGATACAGGATAAACACTGATCTGCGTGTGAAGTGGCCCCGGCAGCCTCCCGGGCAGAAGCTGGGCCGAGCGGGGCCCGGGATGGGTGATCCCGAGCACACTCCTTTACGGCCCTGGCCATTTCTGTCCCAGGACCACCCCTCAGGCTACCTGGCTGTGAAGATAAAGGAAGATAAAGAAGGTCAATGAGCTAAAGGTGAAAAGTAATCTAGAAGCCTAAGGTTTTTCAAAAACCTACAAATATCACCTAAGACAAATATGAGTATCAAAAAGCTTACCAAGAGTTAAAAGACCTCAAAAAAGAGCAAAGCTGATCTACTGTTTTATAATTTTCATGAAGACCAAGATCAGTAAACACTTTACTGTGCGGCGACAGGCAGGACCAGGGGCGCCCATAGTCGGTCCAAAGTGGACACACAAATCGCCAACTCTGGGCTGCCCGTCTGGGGGTGACTCCTGCCCCTCCACGTCCTAGCTGTGTGGCTCAGGCAGGCGGTTCTACGCTACTTTTCTGTCCCTCGGTTTCCTCTCCGGGGAAGCGTGGGGGGTTACAGTGTGGTCAGTTCTTGTCCCTCAGGCAGCCGCGCTCTACAGAGTCCTGTGAGCACTGAACACGTGAACCGTGCGGACCCACTGCTCGCAGGGGAGGCTCGCAGGTCGGCTGCTCTGGTCACAGTGTCTTAATAACGCGATCAATACGGGGCGCCTGGGG
>NC_043711.1:94477715-94520999 GCF_006229205.1 Suricata suricatta | reverse complement strand
GTGGACTCACCAAAACAACCAAAACCAAAAATGGAAGCAACATGTGGTGGTTGGTGGACCACAGAAGGACACTTATTTACTTAGAGTGGGAGAGCTAAAACCAGAAGGCAGAGCGTCGCCTTGCTTAGCCTTGGCTGGGAAGTCATGCCTTGGGCGATGAGTATGCCCCTGCTGGATGCACACACGTGCCCACAAAAGAGCCAGCAGTGATAGTTCTTTGGTTGTGACAATGCGGCTCGATGGTCTCTGCCTCGCGGGGTCCTGTGCCCACGCCGAAGCCCACCTCGCGCACTCAGGGCCCACCTGGCACGTCCCTGTATCCCAGCAGATCTAAAACAAGGAAGCCCCTTTTGGGAGTAGAGGAGACAGGAAATAAGTGGTCACCCTTTCAGACGTGCAGGTCAGACATGAGAGCCACTTACTGACGATGTGGCCCGTGGTCTGGAAGGCCAGCTCCACTATGTTCCCGTCGTGATCCGAGGCCGCCTGGTGGAACACGGCAAAGATGTTCTTCCAGCCTGAGCGGATGTTGGCCGCCTGGGAGTTCACCATCTGCGCGATGCAGCGGATCACCATGTCCCGGATGGTGGGAGACCTGAGGGAGAACGGGGCAGCCGTGGGGCATCTGCACTTTGGACGTGGGACGGGAGATCAGTACAGCATCACTTAGACGCAGTATGTTAAAAAAACAACGTTTTTAAAAGCACATAATAATCCACATTCATTAAAAACAAATTATAAACAACAAAAAGAAAAAACATTAGGACAATCACTGGCAGAGAGATGCTTTCACAGCAACCACCCGTCCCTCACCTCCTTGACCGCAGGCAGCTCCGTGCCCGACCTCAGGGAACCAACCATAAACAGGACAGGAAATAGGACAATCTTGTCTCATCTGCCACGTCCTCAATTTCCCAGACTCCCTTGGAGCCCAGGAAGCTACATGAGCTGTTCATGCAAGAGTCAGTCGTGGGAATGAGAAGCAGAGGGGTTTCTACTATGGCTTTGTTTTTCTCTTACAAGGAATACACATGGTTGGGGTGCCTGGGTGGCCTGGGCATCTGACTTCGGCTCAGGTCATGATTTCACGGTCCGTGGGCTCGAGCCCTGCGTTGGGCTCTGTGCTGACAGCTCGGAGCCTGGAGCCTGCTTCTGATTCTGTGCCTCCCTCTTTCTCTACCCCTCCACATTTGCACTCTATCTCTCAAAAATAAACATTTTTTTAAAAGTTTATTTATTTTTGAGAGAGAGAGAAAGAGAGAGAGCAAAAGTGTGCATGTGTATGTGTGCACGGGAGAGGCAGAGAGAGAGAGAAGAGAGAGAATCCCAAGCAGGCTCCATGCTCAGCACAGAACCCAACATTGGGCTCAATCTCACATGACCTGAGCCAGAATCAAGAGTCAGATGCTCAACCAAATGAGGCACTTAGGTACTCCACTGTCTATTGTCACACTGTCCAATTCTATAACCTGTACTTTTGACTAAATTATTTAAGCATTTCACAGGTCATAAACTTTGTGAACATCTTTGTTCTTTTTTTTAATTTATTTTGAGAGTGAGAGAGCAAGCGAGCAGGGAAAGGCAGAGAGAGAGGGGCAGAGAAGGGAATCCCAAGTAGGGGAGGCACCATCAGCACGGAGCCTGATATGGGGCTTGAACTCACAAACCATGAGATCATGACCTGAGCCGAAACCAAGAGTTGGGTGCTTAACCTACTGAGCCACCAGGTGCCCCAAACCTTGTGAGCTATGCTGTGTCTGTACCAACATTCACTTTAACATTCTTGTAGATGGAGGGGGTATCTGGTTTTTTAAAAATTATTTTGTGTGATTTACTACAATCTGTTTTATTCCAAATTAATTCCTCAGAACAGTTACAAGAGACACAAAAATAGTAAGGTTCTGGATGCACACTGCCCAAATGATTAGGAAAACATAACAGCACATTATGGTTCCATCAGCAGTATCTAAGAGTGGCCGGCAATGTGAGAGTCTAAACTTACTCGGTCCCTCATTCAAATGCTGCGGCGCAGCCATGGGACGGGCAGGGCGGGCCTGGGATTCTGGTGTCATCAGTGCCGCCAGCCCACCAGGCAGGCCTGAGCACGCTGTCCTGCCACATGAGGCCTCGGCCAGTCTCCTTGGCACTCTCAACAGCGCCCCCAAAGTCAGGAGGGTATTTCTGTGTGCACACGAACCTCGGGGGCGAAGCCAGATTCTGGGATGAGATTTATTTTCTATTAAAATAAGCAGGAAGGTGAAGAAGAAAGACACCAAGAGAAGGAGAGACACATCGAGGACACTTTACTGCCGCCCTTTTTGTTACTCCAAGAGACCCATGTTGGCTTACAGCCTTTGAACATGAAAGCACTTTTTTTAAATGTTTGTTTATTTTTTGAGAGAAAGAGACAGAGTGCGAATGGAGGAGAGACAGAGAGAGAGGGAGACACAGAATCCGAAGCAGGCTCCAGGCTCTGAGCTGTCAGCACAGAGCCCAACACGGGGCTCGAATGCACGAACCGGGAAATCATGACCTGAGCTGACAGTCGGATGCTTAACCGACTGAGCCACCCAGGAGCCCCTCTCATTTTCTTTACAAAAACAAAAAATCTAGGCAGATCTCATGGACACATCTTAGGGATGGGGACAGACACAAAGGGTTAAGCCTGGACGTCATCCTTGACATTTCTTCCTTTTAGGCCCCACAGCTAACTCCTCAGTGCACGCTGCAGGCTGTCCTTTCAAAACAAAGCAGAATCAAATCCCGTGGTGTCTCACTCCCTGGGTCCGAATCGGAACGATTACATGGCTGCCTAACCCATCCTACTGCTTTCCGTTTTCCACGGATAAATGCAGGATGATCCCTTAACATGTCAGACCATTTACTTCTCTGCTCAAAAGCCTCCAAGGGCTTCTGTCTCACACGGAACAAACCAGAGTGCTGACAAAAGCTGGCAGCTCCTCCTGGACCACTGTGGGGCTGCATCCTCCAGAACCTTCTGCCTGGTGTCCTCTGCCTGCTCCCCCGGCCTCCTTGCTCCTCCTGACTTATGCCCGACACGCTCGAACGTGGGGGTTTTGCCCTCGCTTTCCCCTCTGCTCCCAACACTCTTCCCAAGGCCCCTGACAGCCACTCCTGGCTTGTTCTGCACTTTAAGGGTCAACTTACCAAATGGCTGCTTACTGCCCTGTGTAAAGGAGTGCTTCCATTCTTAGCCCCTGACCTTGATTTAAACATTTATTTGCCTGTCTCACTGGAATACAAACAAGGGTTTAGTTTTGAATTTCATTATGGAAATTTTCAAACACATACAAAAGTAAACAGAATATGGTAATGAACACCCATGTACCCGACTGTGGTGATGATTAAATCAGAACCAGATGAAAACAGGAGCTTTGACTATTTTCTTCAGGGCTGTGTACTTGGCGCTTAGAATAGTACTGAGCGGATGGCAGGCTGTAATAAATACGGGCCAAGGGAACGGAGGCTGAACAGGGCGAGCGCCTCAGAGGGATGGCTGTCCTGTCTCTTCTATCACCTTCCAGGGCAGCGGCTCTTTGAACCTCAGCACCCGTCCCAGTAAGGATGCAAGGCATGTTTCTACTAGTTGTGCAGGTGCAATCTGTCCTTCTGGGAAAGGTCACACACAGATCTTAGTGATCTACTTAGAAACGACACACGTGGGGGCGCCTGGGTGGCTCAGTCAGCCTGGCGTCATGATCTCCTGGTGCGTGGGTTCGGGCCCCGCATCAGGCTCTCTGCTGCCAGTGTGGAGCCTGCTTTGGATCCTCTGTCCCCAAGCTCTCTGCCCTTCCCCCGCTCACACTCACTCTCTTTCAAAAATAAGTAATCATTAAAAAAAACGATAAGGATGAATCATAGGCTGTTCATTTTATTTGCTTCCATCACCAAGGGAGGAAAATGTTAATTGTGTGATTAGTCTTAGGAGGTCTTTTTAGGCCTCCCATGGGGGGTCTGACCAAGGGTCTTCCAGAACAATGCACATACCTGTTTTTCTTCATGATATGCTCAAAGGGCCTCAGAAAATCTTTCTGGAAACGGAAGTTGGCTAATTCTCCTTTCTCGAGAAACTTCATAGAGAGCTGCCTTAAGGAGTCAACAGCAAAGATGGCCACATCTTCATTGGGGTTACAGCCAACCTGGGCAGGAAAGGGAGGTGAGGTGACATGGGCACAACTGGGATATGGGTTCTTGACCTTGGAAACAGACAGCCTGCCTTCCAAACACAGGCTCGGGAGAAGCACACCGCAGGAAAAGAGAACACGGCATTTCTTGGCTATGACCTGTGTAATCTTTAAGTTTAATAATGATGAAAGATCAGCACTGCACACTTAATTAAAAGCGCTTTCAAAATGCGCTACTTAATTTAAAAGATTTTTTAAAAATGTTGATTTATTTTTGAGAGAGTGAGAGAGAGAGAGCATGATCAAGGGTGGGAGGGGCAGAGAGGGAGGGAGACACAGAATCTGAAGCAGGCTCCAGGCTCCGAGCTGTTGGCACAGAGCCCGACGCGGGGCTCGAACCCATGAACTGTGAGATCATGACCTGAGCTGAAGCTGGACGCCCAACAAACTGAGCCACCTGGGCGTCCCCACATGTAATGTTTGTTTAATTAAAGACTAATAAAAAGAACATTCCTCTTGTGACAATCCGGAGGATCCTGGAGTTCCTGCTGCAGGAACATACTCCAGGGTCACAGAGCAGCTTTGCACACCCCAGGATACCCACGAGCCCTAGTTTGAAAGAGGAACAATCCTGTTCTAGCAAAGATTCTGCTAGAACTCCAACAGCTATTTTACAGCTGTACTTAGCCACGTCTCCTCAAACCTGAGACTCTTATGTGCTCTGGTGCCCAAGGGGAAGCACAACATCTTCCTGAAGTGGTGGAAAGAATGAAGGGCCGCAGGTGGAGGAACTGAATGTTCCACAACTTTGTGCCTAATGGCTCTGATGAGGTGGAACGGACATTTGTAATGAAGTTGACAACCACAAAAGTCTAATTACTATCTGCCAGCACCACGTCCCGAGCCTGCCCACAAGTGACCCACAGATAACTGACTAGCAATGGAAACAGTGGTGACAAAAGGGGCGCCTGAGTGGCTCAGTCAGTTGAGCATCTGACTCATGATTTTAGGTCAGGTCATGATCTCATGGTTCGTGGGATTGAGCCCCACATTTGGCTCTGCGCTTGAGATTCTCTCTCTCTCTCTCTCTCTCTCTCTCTCTCTTTCTCTCTTTCTCTGTCCCTCTCTGGCTCGCCGTCTCTCTCTCTCAAAATAAATAAACTTAAAACAAAACAAAACAAAGAGTCTTGACAATAGAATCAGAGGTGGGAAGAGTAACTTGTACGAACTGACGTTCTCTCTCAAGTCCCTCTGAACATAAAATCTAGATGCAGAAGAGCTGGGAAATGTTTACAAAAAAAAAAAAAAAGAAAAGAAAAAGAAACACCACTTTCGGGTTATCACTTCTAAGAGAAAACAGGATTCCACAGCTGCTCGTGGAAAGGTCTCGTGGAAGAAATGCGCAGTGTTTGTTCCAGCTGAGCGGTCGCAGACCCAGACGAGAGGACGAGGTCAGGTAACGGCTCACATTCCCTTTCTCAAGCAGTCACATCAATCATGCCAAGTGGTCCACTAAGAATTTATTTACGCAGAACAGCGAGGAGGATGTTTGCTGAGCTGGCTGACTACTTCAGAGGGCAGCGCTGCCGTTCACTCAGCAGCGGTTCTGGGTCCTGTGCGGGCTCCCCTGGCCGTGTCCTCCCCGAGGCCTGGGAGGAGGGGTAGCCCCCAGGGCGTCCGACACTGCACTGCCTGTCAGTCATTTCACCATAAAATGTGGGTCAGCTCCGGGAGGCAGGGACCTCACCTGTCTACGACCTGGTATCACGCTCTCAGATGGTTTATGGAACAATGAGGTTCCTTCCTTTGAGTGGATAGAGAAACAAAGCAAACAAAGAACTCTGATGAGCTGATGTACCGAGCTAGAGGGAAGACTGCATGTGACAAGGTCTCACTTCAGTGGGGGCCTGGGGCAGGCTAGCAGCCGCCCACGAGAGCCAACCTGCTCAGCCCCGTTAATCCGCACCGCCACCACCCATCCGCAACGTCGTGCAGCTGGGCTTCAGATCGGTTGTGGGGAATCGCCAGATGCTATAAACCGTTCACCAGCAGCCTGTTCTGTATGCCACTGGCAGACTGCTTCTTTTTATAAGCTTCTTCCATTCAAGGGAGAGAATGCGATTCTCTTCTGGAGAAACTATCTTACTCACAATACTCTGAAGCATCTGTATTACCACTCTTTGTCTCCAGGAGTGAGGAGATGGTTTTGAAATCATGGAGTGTGTTTTGGGAGTAAACAGTCTCATTATCGATTACTCGTCCTTTAAGAAGTTGATGACATCGTGGATGCAGCCACACACACACACACGGTAAGTATATGCTCTGATTTTTAAAAATTCATTCAATATGGGCGCTTGGGTGGCTCAGTTGGTTAAGTGGCTCACTTCAGCTCAGGTCATGATCTCACAGTTCGTGGGTTTGAGCCCCACGTTGGACTCTGTGCCAAAAGCCTTCTCAGAGCCTAGAGCCTGCTTTGGATTCTGTGTCTCCCTCTCTCTCTGACCCTCCCCTGCTCATGCTGTCTGTCTCTCAACAATAAACAAAAAAAAACATTTAAAAAAATTCATTCAACAGATGTATGCAAGCGCCTGTGAGCCTCTAGCGGAAAGACAGAGGCATAGTCTGCTTTTCTCCCAAAACGTACAAACCCCTAGCTTACTTCTGATTTAAAAAGAAATGTTAGTTTTCTCAACAAAGGTTTCAGAAGAGCGGGGGCAAGGAAAGCCAAAAGCAGCAGCAGTGACGTTTAACAGTGAAGTCACAGAACAGGACTTAACCTCCGGTCATTCAGAAGACATCACAGGAGTCGGCAATGCACTCACCCACCAGTGTCGGTCCAGTGCCGACGACTTTTGTGGTGTTAGCCTACATCCTGGTAGGGGACATTCAAGTATTTTTAATACCAGGACCATTTTAACTGCACGCTCCATGAGTTCTGGCAACATGCAAATATGCTCTATGGGGAAAACGGATTACTCTGCAACCGCCTCTCTGCTTTACACCCTTCGGCTTATGTAAGGTTTCACAGGAGTGCTCTGCTCTCGGGCAGCAGGGAAATGTGTGCAGGCACCTCACCTCTCCAGCCCTTTTTTGCATATAGTTGCCTGCCTTCTTCCGGACACTGACGGGGCAGGTTGTGAGCGTGAAGAGTTACCTTATTGAAGTGATCTCCAATCACGTGCCATATTCGGGACCACTGCAGCCGGATCCGACTCATGTTGTAGTAGGAGATCTCCACAATCTTCTGCAGGCTGAACATGCGGGGGTGGTGGGGGGAGGCCAGCTCGTCCATGGACACGGCGCACAGCCAGCGGACGAAGTCCACTGCAGGCCAGACCCGACAACACACGCGAGGCTTCGTTAGTAAGGGCCAGAGAGTCACAACGCGAGGATTCTGTAGTTGTCGCACGTGAGTGACAAATACATACCTATGGCGTTTCCATCCAGTCTGGTAGATCCAGTAAAAATTCTAGGGAAATAATTTCAGACACAGTAAGATCAAAGTTAGATTTGCAAGCTGAGTTTCAATGTCAAACACTGAAGACAAGGCAAAAGAAAGTATTTTGGGTCTGGCACCTCTACTGAAATAGATAGATAATGAGGCATCAGATACAGAACTGGTACGTGGACCGAGTTGAGAACAGAAATGTCTACAGTGGCAGAAAGAAAACGCGTCCCATTGAAAGGAGGGTGGGAGCGTAAAACAGAACATGTGATGTCGCAGCAGTGGGAGTGGCAAGGCCAGGACCTCTGAAAAACTGCTCCTCTGTGAGGTGAACAGAAACACATACACAAATTTTTTTGGCAAAAAAACTCACCAAGACCAACTCTTTCAGGACTGAACTCTGGAAATTACCAAAGGCTGGTAAGATGCTTACTCAAGAAAAATGGCTAAATCTTGGTAGGAACAGAGGACACAGGTGTTTTAACTTGGCCTATTTCCATCAATGTCTCCCCAGCTCCATGGGAGTGTTGAAAACCAACAGCTTTGAAGTCACAGTAACTGTGAGACCGGCAACCAGCTCCACAGGGGAGAACAGAACAGTCCTGGAATTTCCCCCAAATACCGTCTTCAGGGAACTGACATGTGACCTGCCTGGCAGTACCCTCGGAACCCCCATTTTCCGGATTTGTCTATATTGGACTCAGACCCTGTTCAGTTCAAATAGCCTTTTCCTTGGGGTTTTTGTCACAAGCAATCTGTGTAATCAACGAACACTGCAGCTACTGAGTACAATCAGGGCAAACAAGGACCTGGGCGAAAATTAAAAAAAAAAAAGTTGGGAATAAGTTGTTCACAGGAGGCTTTAAAAAGCTACACCAGGGGCGCCTGGGTGGCTCAGTCAGTTGAGCGTCTGACTCTTGATTTTGGCTAAGGCTGTGATCTTGGGGACATGGGATCAAGCCCTGTGTCAAGCTCAGCACTGGGTGTGTAGCCTCTTTGAGAGTCTCTCTCTTTCTCTCTCTGCCCCTCTCCCCTGCTCACATGTGCACACATGCACGTTCTCTCCCTCTCTCAAATAAAAATTTTTTTAAATATTAAAAAATAGGGGCGCCTGAGGGGCTCAGTCGGTTAAGCATCCAGCTTTGGCTCAGGTCATGATCTCATGGTTCGTGGGTTTGAGCACCACATCAGGCTCTGTGCCGACAGCTCAGAGCCTGGAGCCTGTCTTTGAATTCTGTGTCTCCCTCTTTCTCTGACCCTCCCCTGCTCATGCTGTCTCTCTCTCTCTCAAAAAAATAAATAAAACATTAATAAATAAATAAAACATCAATTTTCAACAAAAAATTGTTAAGACATGCAAAGAAACAAGAAACTATGGCCTGTTTATAGGTAAACAACACAACTCCGGTCCCTGAGGAAACCCAGGTGTTGAATTTACTGACGTTTTAAAGCTGATTTAAAAATTTTTTTAAATTTTTTAAATTTAGTTTTGAGAGAGAGAGAGAGACAGCATGAGTGGGGGAGGGTCAGAGAGAGGAGACACAGAATCCAAAGACAGGCTCCAGGCTCTGAGCTGTCAGCACAGAGCCCAAGGTGGGGCTTGAACTCACAAGCCATGAGATCATGACCTAAGCTGAAGTTGGATGTTTAACCTACTGAGCCACCCAGGCACCTCTTAAAGTTGATTATTTTAAATATGTTCAAAGAACTAAAGGAAAGGATAAGAACAATGTCTCACTCAAAGAATATTTATAGGTATGTTAAAAAATTAATAAATAACCCAACAGAAATTCTGGAGTTGATAATCATAAAGCTGAAATGAAAAATTCACATGAGGGGTTGAACAGCAGTTCTGAGCTGACCAAAGAGTTCGTGAACTTGAAGATAGGTCAGAGGAGATTATGTAGTATGATAAAAAGAAATAAAAAGAATTAAAAAACAAAATGAACAGAGCCTCAGAGACCTGTGGGGCACTATCAAGTATACAGACATCTACATAAGGAAAGTCTGCACAAGAGAGGGAAGAAAGGGGTTGGAAGAACTTTTGAAGAAATAATGGCTAAAAGTTCCCAAATCTTATGAAAAATAACCTACATATTCTACAACGTCAACAAATTCCAGTAAGATAAACTTGAGATCCACATTCAGACATATAGTAACCAGAACAAGGAAAGGCACAGACCTTGAGAGAATCTCGGAAGTACAAAGAGAACAGAAACTCGTGACTGCATAAAGGATCCTATGGAAAATTGAGAGCTGATTTCCCGTCACAAACCATGGAGGCTAAAAGGCAGAGGGATATCATAATCAAGGTGCCGAAACAAAAAGACTATAAACGAACAATTCTAAATGCAGCAACACTAACCCTCAAAAATGAAGGAGTAACTAAAATATCCTGAGATAAACAAAATTGGAGGCGATTCGCTGCTAACCAACGTACCTGTAGGAAATACTAAAGAAAGTTCCTCAGGTTCTAATGAAAGGACGATGGATAATTACTCAGAAGGATCTGAAGAAATAAAGAGCACTGGTCACTGCCTGAGGAAATAGGGATTTTTTTGTAACTCATTTTATCTGGTTCCAGGACGGCGAAAGTAATCATTGTAAACTGCACTGATGGGCAGGTGTGTATAAACATGTAACTCCTATGGCAGCACAAAGGAGAGGGGAGAGAATGGAGCTAAACAGAAGACAACACACTTCAGACTATTCCAATTAAGTGGACATTAATTCAAAGTCGAAAGTTAAAATGTTACTAATCATGATTCCCCAAGGCAATCAGTAAGAAAAACACTCAAAAAATAATAGTAAAGCAAAGAAGGAAAGTAAAAGGATACACTAGAAAATATCTTACCACATAAGAAGGCAGTGATAATGAAGGAACAGAAGAACAAAAACAACACGTTTTTCAAAAGAGCAAAGGAGAGATATAAGTCCTATGTATCAACAATTAAATTATAATTAAATGCAAATAGATAAAATACAGCAATCTAAAGGAAGAGATGGGCTGAATGGACTAAATTAAACATGGTCTAGGAGGCGCCTGTGTGGCTCAATCGGTTAAGTGGCCACCTTCAGCTCGGATCTCATGGTTCATGCCAGCCCCACGTCAGGCTCCGCACCTTGGGATCCTCTCTCTCTCCCCATCTCTCTCTGCCTCTCCCCAGCTCGTGCTTTCTCTCTCTCAAAATAAATAAATAAAAACTTAAAAAATGGTCCAACCATTTTTATTATCATTTTTCTAAAGTAAGCTCCCCGCCCAACATGGGGCTTGAATTCATGACTCTCAGGTCAAGAGTCACATGCTCTACCGACTAAGCCAGACAGGCACCCCCCAAAGAGTTTCACTGTAGATTCAAAGACACAAATAGGTTGAAAGTAAAACAAGAAAGGAGATACAGCATATCAAAAAGTAAACAAAAGAAAACTGAGGTGTCTGCACCAATGTAAGACAAGAGATTTAAAATTACTACTAGAGACAGAGAGTGTTTTATAATATAAAAGTTTAAGTCTGTCAAGAAAACATATAATTACAAACTTACGCATCTCACAACAAATCCCCAAACCACGAGGCAAACAGAACTGAAAAGGAGAAACGGACAATTGAATAATGCCCAGAATCACCAAGTCTATACAGACAGAATGAAGATTTCTGGCTTTAGGGACCATCGGTGGAGGAAATGGGGAGTGACCACTAGGAAGTACAGGGCGATGGCAATGCCCTGACTTTCGACAGTGGTGATGACCGCACAACTCCGGACATACTAAAACCCACTGAACAGCACATTTTAAAAGCACAGATCTTATGGTATGTGATTTAGATCTCGATTTTTAAAAACGTACTAGCACACAAAGTGGTGCTAGATCGGGCTGAGGCAGAGACAGAAAAGAAGGAAGTGTGATTAATGGAAGGATATATTGTACTATTAGCCTAAAACTGAAAAACGTGGGGGAAACCTGTCAAAAGTATGTTAGAGACACTGTCACTGTTGGAGAGAAGCAACAGACACAACACAATTAAAATACACTGATAAAGAATTAAAAATACTAAGAGGACTGTTCTGAGAACAATACAAATTATGACAAAAATTCTGTACGGCTATCATCTCAAAATTGTCGACATTTAACACACCGGGCTAGGTCAGTAGCCAAATGAACAGCAGTGTATGTGATTACTCAACAGTAATTTTCAGGTGTGCGTTCACTTTAGAAAATTCACATTTTAAACACTGGTACCTAATGAATGTCTTCAAATAAAAATACCTGTATTTCTCTTGGACAGTTAGGTCAAGTTTCAAGTAAACAGACACAATGGAAGGTTCTGAGGAAAAAGGAATGGAAACTACCGATTTGGCCAGGTCTCACTCACGGACAGGCTTTAAATCGTAAACCCTTCTGGACGTTTTTTAAAAAAGTAATTTCTATTAGGGAAACAAGGTAACTTAAAACATCAGCGCAGGGAAAAATCTCTTGTTTTTGACATGATTTGGTCACAAGGTTAAAGTTATCACTTCTTTTTAAAAGGTCATGATGCAATTCAGGACACAATTCAAATGATCGTGAAGGGTATCAGTGGTTGTGGATGCCGCTTCCTGGCTCGAGTGACCCGGAGCTCACGACACTCCTGAGGGTCCAGCAAACGGAGCATCCAGTCACTACTCAGAGGACGTGGACATGCCAACTACCGGAGAGTCCACCTTCACTGGAGACCCAAACATTACCTGTCCACAGCGACAACCACACTCTGCGAGCTGGTCTCCCCAACCGACTCCTGGAAGCTGGCCATCTGTCTTTTATCCACGCCCCCGCTCACCAGGTTACCTGAAACACAATGTGCAAAGTCAACGGTGCTTCAAACACGGTCAAGTACTGAGAACGAAGTATTCTGTGGCATCGGTCTGCAGAGACAAGAGACACAAACAAGAAGGGTTTGCAGGGAAAAAAACAAGAAACAAAAAACCCCCAAGCCCTCTCAACTGATGACAGGATAAAATTAAACATAGGTTTCGGCATTGGCATTATCGTACATCCTTATTTTTTAAATACAAGCTCCTTTGCTTGTACCGACCACCTCCTTTCCACCTCCTTTCCGTGACAGTCTTTTACATATTTATATACTGAATGCCTATGTTTAGGAAAACAAATACGAATTAAACAGCCCTAACGTAGAGCTCCTGGAAGACGCAATGGTTTCCACCCTGCTGAATGCTTTCCTGGACTTCATCCAGCCACCCCTGCCTGCTCCCTAAGGAGGGGGTGCTGTGACAACCCCTTCCCCCTCCTACAGTCTGTGCTTTAACACCACCCTGCACACTCCAACCAGTGCACGTGGGACCTGGGAGCCTGCCCTCTGCCCCGAGGGAGCCTGGGTTTGAAACCTGCTTCTGCTACTTCCTGCAGTGTTGTCCGTCCGGGTCACCTCACCCCAGCCTCACCTTCCTCTCTTAGAAGACAGGGAAGACAGTCGGGCCAATCTCAGTGAATTGTTAAGAGGATTAGATGGATTCAAACGTGTAAGCGGAGTGCTCAGAATGTGGTCCGGCATGTTTGTTTGCCCTATTTACTGTCACTGTTCTATCACTGATGGAGTCTCTTGATCCAATGAATTCTACTCTCATGAGAATACCATTTAATAAAAGGTCTCCAAATGAACATGGAAGAGGCACTGAATGTTCTTTTAAAAGACTAGAGATACAGATATCCACAAGGTCCTAATGCTATAGCCTTTCTAAAGCAATGGCCTCTCCACCCAAGAGTTCCATGCATAGAAAGGAAGATAATGCACCCTGATTTTGATGAACCAGGCATTCACTCAACAGTTCAATCACAGTTAAGACAGCGAGAGCAGCACCTGCACTTCCACGAACAAACACACTGTCAGCTGACACACAAGGAAGAAGTGTTTCGTTCCGGTTAACTTGTGACTCCGGGATGGCCAGGTGGGGCCTGGTGTCTTACCAAGGCCAAGGCCCATGAGCTCTTCTCCTGCCAACGCGTGGCTCTTCAGGCTCCCTTCTCTTTCACGTCCCGCTCCAGACAAGTAGCGGGTTTTCACACCGGTCCCTATCAGCTGAGCGAGCTCCAGCTGACTGATGCATTTCAGGATCTGATGAAGGGAAGGCAAGAAGAAATGAGTTCCCGGGGCCCCTGGGTGGCTCAGTCAGTTAAGCATCCGCCTTCTGATTTTGGCTCAGGTCATGATCTCATGGTGGTGAGACTGAGGCCTGAAGAGCAGGGCTCCGTGCTGGCTGTGGGGCCTGCTTAAGACTCTCTCCCTGCCTCTCCCCCCACTCTCTCTCAAACAAAGAAGAGTACACTTATCTCGATGAGCACTGAGTAATGTGTAAAAACGCTGAATCACTGTATTGTATACCTATACTCATATAACACTATATGTTAACTGTACTGGAATTAAAAAAAAATAACAACAGTATCTGCTAAGGCTGATAAAAAGAAAAAAACCCCACATCTTTAAAAAACAAAAAGAAGTGAGTTGCCATTTCTAGCAATCTTAGGCATTAAGCAGTTCTTTGAAACACACAGCTTTTCAGGCCAGAGTAAAATCTGAGGGCCTCAGGGTGGTTTCCAGTCATGGCTAGGCAACCCACTGAGTGCGGGCCTGAGTGCGGCCTTTCGCATTGACCTTGCAGGCCAGTGTCAGGGTATAGGAGCCCGCCACACCACGGAGCACTTCTGTTATTACTTACAGGCTGCCTTCCAGCTGACTAAGACAGACAGTAAATTCTACCAGAAAGAGCTGTCCCCGGATTGCTCCGCATACAATGACACCACTAAATTATCAGCAAACTATTAATCTCCTCTTTTCCAGAAGCTGAGGATGGCCAGAGTCTCGAGTACGTCAACAATTTGTGGCCTAGGGCTTCTTGGTTCCAAGTCTGATTTCTTGGGATTTCTGACCATCAAACAGGTGGTAATTCATCTTAACATTTCCAGGTGCTGCTATGTACTCGGGAACCAGCGGAAGCCCCGCACAGATCATGCCTCCCGGGTTAAAAGGAAGTGCTATGTAAGAGCAGCTACTTACTGATTCACTAGACATTATGCCTCCTCAGAAGACAAGAAATTATGCCTTAAAAAATAGGGGCGACTGGGTGGCTCAGCTGGTTAAGCGTCCGAAATCGGCTCAGGTCATGGTCTCACCGTTCCCAAGTTTGAGCCCCATGTCAGGCTCTGTGCTGGCAGCTCAGAGCCTGGAGCCTGCTTTGGATTCTGTGTCTCCCTTGCTCTCTGCCCCTCCCTCACATATATTGCTGTCTCTCTCTCTCCCCAAAATAAAAACATTTTTTAAAAATTAAAAAAACCCACAACACACAAACAAACCAAAAAATCAGGGCTCCTGGCTGGCTCAGTTGGCAGAGCATGCTCTTGATCTTGGGGTCATGAGTTTGAACCCCACACTGGGCACAGATAAAACAAAACAAAACAAAACAAAAACCCCACACCAACCCAGGCCTCTCCACCCCCACCCCATACAACTTCATCTTTTCTATCATGGAAAACTCCAGGATTGTGACAGGGAAAGGAAAAGCCGGGCGGAAGAGGTATGTGTCTGGCCACGATGAGGGGGAGCAGGGCAGCTAACAGCTGCCGAGCCCCTGCCACCTGCCAAACGCCACTTGTGATCCCTTCCCGAGCGTGACCTCCCTTCTCCTCCCGGCGGCCCCACACAGGTATGGCCCGGGGACTGAGGGACCTACAGGCACGCAGGCGGGCAGAGGTACACTCCCAGGCTGGCCCCCACGCCGTGTGGCTTGGGGGGGGGGGTCCTTAAGGACTCCGTGGGGAGGAGGCAGCCATCTTCCCTCTAGGAGCCCACAGTCCCCGCAGCTCTGCACTCACCTCCACTTTTTCTCAATTTTCTCTCTAAAGCAAGATGCAATATATGCAGATGGGACAGAAAACAAATTGCCTATCTAATTCTATCACTCGGGATGTTTCTGTTTTTATCCTTTCAAATCTCATTCTCTAAGTATGTTTAGAATGAATTTTTGCTTCATATACTGTGACCACCTTTCCACACCACAAATAATTTTTATGACATCTTTTCCTCTCTAAAGTCTTTTTTAAATGTTCATTACTGAGAGAAAGAGAAACAGAGCACATGCAGGGGAGTGGCAGAGAGAGAGAGAGAGACACACACACACACACACACACAGAATCTGAAGCCGGCTCCAGGCTCCGAGCTACCTGTCAGCACAGAGCCTGACGTGGGGCTCGAACCCACGAACCGTGAGATCATGACCTGAGCTGAAGTTGGATGCTCAACTGACTGAGTCACCCAGGCACCTCTAAAGTCTTTCTTTGTTAAGTTTATTTATTTATTTTGAGAAGGGGAGAGGGGCAGAGAGAGACAGAGAATGCCAGGCAGGCTCTGCACTGTCAGTGTAGAGTCCCACATGGGGCTTGAACTCACACACCTGAGCCTAAATCAAAGGTCAGACACTTAACCAACTGAGCCACCCAGGTGCCCTAAAGTCTTTTTAAATCCATAGGTCCCTCCTCCGTTTACTATTTTTCTTGTCATTTATTTGTTGAAGACGGTCATTCGCTCGGGAGGTGGGGGGAGTCTTTCATCTCCTAGGGTTTATGGACTGCATTCTTACGATCCATTTACACGTGCCTCTGTCCCCGAGATTTCCTGTAAACTTGCGGTACAGGATTGGACGGACTGAGGATGGAGTTTGGGGCAGAAACATTTGGTGGGCGGCACTGCGAGCTTCGGCCAGGGGGCGGGACGTCTGGCTGTCCCTCCTTCCGGTAATACTATTTCAAATGGCCACATAACACTGGGAGGAATGGTGTACATGCTTTTTGTTCTTTTCTTTTCTTTTTTTTTATTTTTTATTTTTTTGTTCTTTTCTTTTAAAGAGCAATCTCTCATTGCTGGGACATCGAGGTTGTTTCTCATCCAGTCTTCTCCTACAACAACTAAAATTTCAGTGAATGACCTCTCAAACTACATGTTTGTACCTTCAAATAGGTGAGAACCTTAGAACGTTACTTAAGTAAAAACGTAAACCTACCAGCAAGCTCCTGAGTGGCTTACTATGAATCTTGACCATTTCTTTTCCGCCCAGGCTCCCAGCTTTTTCTGAGTCTATATGCTGGCATCAGGCACTCCCAGGGGGTGCACAAGGGCTGGGGAAGAGCAGTCAGGTGGGAGGAAAGCCACCACAACACACGTGTGCTCGCGCAACACGAGCTGCCGAGGACGCGGGCACCTGTGGGGTGGTGTGTGTGAACCCACCCGCCGGCCACGGAGGCTGGCTTTCAGCTAGATGACATGTTTGAATGATAAGGGAAACCCCAGAGGTAACATTAGGCTTCGAGGTAGTTCCAGAAATGCAACTGACCAAAGACGGACACACATGCAGAAGAGGAATGCTGGGAGTCATCCCAAGGAAAGGTATTTACCAAGCGTTCAAAGAAAACACACCTCGTGCCAGGAATTCCCGAGGTAGTTGCCATCGGTGTGCGCCACCGTGATGAGCGTCTTTATGGTGTCGATGTTCTTCTGCTTCATCTCAGTGATGCTGGAGCTGGCCGTCAGCAGGGAGAAGCGAGCCAGAGCCTGAACGTAGGCGTCTCGCTCCAGCTGTGAGCAGCAAACAAGAGACAGCGCTCAGATTCCACCCTTAGCACGACCGCTTCCACATCGACTGGGCTGTGTGCTGGGCTTCTGTACCCTCTGTTCACACAGCGCCGAGCAGTCACCACGCACGTCAGCACACCGGTGATTCGGTGCTGGCGTGCTCCTGCTCCTGGGACGGCCCTGCACACCACAAGGTGGAGAGCCGGCTCTCTCCTTCGCAGCCGAGCCCAGCCTTAAGTTCCAGGTTCTATTCCCTCTGGAGGGGGCGGGAGAGAATCTGTTGAATGTTAAGACTGTCACATACACTTAGGACACCTGGGTGGCTCAGTTGGTTAAGCAACCAACTTTAGCTCAGGTCATGATCTCAGTTTGTGAATTCGAGCCCCACATCCGGCTCTCTGCTATCAACACAGAGCCCGCTTTGGATCCTCTGTCCCCACTCTCTCCCTGCTCTTCCCTCTGCTATCACAAGTAATTTTTTTAATAGACATTAAAAATTTTTTTTTAAAAGACTGTCACATGCACTGTAGTATCTGCACCAATCTCGCAAGGTAGGCCTATTTTCTCAACTCTGCAAATGAGGAAATCAAGAGTGTCTTAGAGAGAAGTTAGCGGGGCCAATGCCACATGGCTGAGAAGTAGCACAGTTGGGTTCTGAACCCCAGACGGATGTCAAAGTCTGCGGGTGTGGGAGAGCAGAACATGTCTAACTGTAAAGTACATGGGAATAGATTTGAGATTTTCAAATTACATGGGTGCAAATTCTTATTTAGGAAGTAATGCATGGGACTGACGATTTCCTGATTTCCTAACAGATTGAGAATTGTGATTTGTTCAGTTGCTTGAACTTTGAAGATTCAGAGGTTTACAGACACATTCATTTTGCAGTAAGCTACTTGTCTCCCCCAGAGAAGAGCTAGATATAAAGGAAGTTATAATAAAAATGGATATTAAAAGGAAGAGTAATGTTTTAAGCACTAGGACACACAAATTAGTCAGATAGGAAGTCTGTTTTGTCAAACCCTGTCAGGTGCCTTGGTCGCTGCCCACCCCTAAAAAAGGTTATAACCTAAGCCTCTGCTTCTCCCCCCACGAGACTGTTGCCAGCACAAATCCGTGGGCTTCCTCTCAGCAGGCACAAGTGAGGAGCCTGCTGGGAGTTTCCGGCTGAGTGGAGGTGGCGGGCAGTGCCTAGGTTTTGCCAAATCTAAGAGCACGTGGCCCACCGGGATCTCTGGAGCTTCGTCAGCTTAAACCCACCTGCATTCCAAAGATGCAGGCAATCCGGACCGCACACCGGATGCCCTCCAAGCACAGGGAGGCCACCTCTGTGTCGTCACAGTTCTGCAGTCCGATGCTATAGGCGGCCAGCAGCGGCGTCCACACCAGCTGAAAGGCAGCAAGGTTTCGAACGCTACAGTTGTAGCAAGGCAGCAGCACGTAGAGGCCACACTGCTAGTTATGAGCACAGTCAGGACGCCAACACCACCACTATTTTGATTTCAGTCTATTCCATTCACGATATATAAAATAGTTCCTCCTATTGGAGGCCCTATTGTGGTCAAAGGCTACGGGTATGCTCTTTACTAGACGTGCGGCTCAAAAGGAAGGAAGATAAAGATGGGGCTAGCAGCCACCACTCCGCTGGCCTGTGTTCGTGGCAGAGCCCACTCCCCGCCGAGTCTATTCCGGGCACGAGAACCCTTCATTCACACAGCCACTGTCCATCAGAGGCTGGCATGCAAGACAAAACCTGTACGTAACTTACTTACATCCTATAAGCTTAGTTTATTCAAAGTTTCCTAGTTCAAATTATTTAGACTTTACCTTTCCTCCAATTTTCTTGTGAATGCCCTGGAAATAAAGGTTCACAACAATCTAACTAACAGGATATTGATAGTTACTATAAAAACGTCTTAGAGAAAAATTACGTGCTATGTACCTAAAACATATATCTTTTCTACACATTTTGAAAACAGAAGGACCTGGGGACATTATCTTTTCCTGCCAGCTGGCTTCATCTGGTAAACTAACCCTGAGGCCACTGAGGGGAGATGTGAAAATAAAATGATCCCTTTTACCTGAACAATTATTCATCCATTCAACCTCCCCCCCTCACCCCCCTGGCAGCTCTAACAACAACCCGGTGTCTGTCCCCGGTCCCCAAACCAACCATTCTGACCTTAAAGCCCGTGCCTGTGGCTGGTGCTGCCACATCCCCGGCATCATCGAAGGGTTCTGGGAAGGACTCGTTTTAGCTGCTGTCCAGACAGAAGCACCCAGACTTGGCCTTCTGTCTCCTCAACCTCTTCACCACCACGGGGTGACCGGTTAGCTTCCAGCTGGTCACCTCCAGACTCAGGCTGAGCCAGGTCCTCACTTCTCCGCATACTCACCTTGAACATTGGCCGGACGTGGTCCAAGTGAGTGGCGCTTGTGAATGGGGCTTTGGCGTGGCTCACGGCCTCCATCAGGGCTTTGGCTGTTCTAGCCATTTGCTCCATCTCCAGATTGTACAGCAGCCGGCGCTGTTTTTCACTGGCCACGCCTAAAAAGAACAGAGGAGTGTCACACCCACTGGGAGCTCGCTGTGCGAGGCACAGTTTTAAGAGTTACCATGATTAATTCACAAACCCCCCTGACCACCTCTGTGAGTATGCTCCAAATATTACCATTTACTGGAGGAGGAAATGAGGCACGGAGGGGCCTAGCACCTCGGCCAGAAATGCACGGCCAGCGAGTAGTGGAGGTGGGACCCGGCCCCGGCTGGCGTGGCTCAGCAGCTGTGCTCTGCACCCGGGCCTGGGGCTGAAACCACGCAGTCAGGGCCTTACCTAACAGAGTTCTCACCAGGGTTGGCACAATCCCCACCGGCATTACAGCAGTTTTAAGGAACATTCTGTGGGGGTAATTCAGCTCTCAGAACACTCATTTAAATTCTTTCTTGTAGCTAATCACAAATTTAGCAAGAAGATGGTTATAATTATGAAAGACTCAACATAATCACAATGACTAATTTAAACACATTTACTATTCAGATGTCTAGATACACAAATTAGATTTATTATCAGGGGATTTAATCATGCAACGGAATACACTTGAAATTTAGAATTAATAAAAATAATCTGCCGTTAGCTTACTCTGCTTAGTAGATTTGGTTGCGATCGTGTGCTCTTTTGTTTCTTTCATCGCAATTTTCTTGCCTTCTATTTCTTCATATATGCTTGAGAGGTATTCTTCCGGTAGGTCCTTACTATCATTGATACCCCGGTTCATTTTAATATACTGTTCTTTTGTCATTTTATTTTTCACCTGAAATTAAAAAAAAAAAAACCATTTAGAAAACATCCAATGGTCCAAATAAAGCTCCTTATTTAGCCACTACCATATATAAATCACGAAAATAGTTTACCTGAGGGCTGTGCAAGTCTGTAGTTAGCATGATAATGGAGTACGCCAGGACGTACGCGGTGTCAGCACTAGCAAACAGGGTTTGCCTGGAAGAGAAGGTTCTAGAAGTAAGAACGTGCACAGAGAGGAGGCTAATGGAGGCACATGGCACTGAAAGCAGCTGACCATTCCACGTGACACCAAACCAGCCAAGAGCGCTCATCCTTCCGCCATCACTGATTAATAGTTACTAATGACCCTGAGTGTAGAAAAAGCTAAGCAAGGAACCATGTCTGATTTTAGATTCCATTGCATAAGACAGTTTTAAGTAAAGTTTTAAAGATTCTCTGGGCACCTCCAGGCCCAGGGATCAGGGTGTGCCAAGGCACCCAGAGCACAAAATGCAAGGAGACCCTCACTCCAACCACAAGCGTGAGGCCCCCTCGTAGTCTGCACCGCTGTGCCTCACTCGCCTCGCCCTGGCCCTGTTCCTGGGAGCATCTACTCCTGGGGGCACTGGTGTAAAGTGGACAAGAACTGCTGGTCCGGCGTGACTGGGCGGCTCAGCTGGGGGAGCGTGGCACCTTGGTAGCTCAGTTGGTGGAACACCTGACTTCAGCTCAGGTCATGATCCCACAGCTCATGGATTCGAGTCCCGCATCGGGCTCTGTGCTGACAGCTCAGAGCCTGGAGCCTGTCTTCAGATCCTGTGACTCCTTCTATCTCTGCCCTCCCCTGTTCACACTGTCTCTCTCTCTCTCTCAAAAACAAATAAAAACATTTAAAAGATTAAAAAAAAGACAGAGAAAACAGTTGTTCAGTTATTAGTTATTTATAACTTATATTCCCCAGTGGAATACTGAACAGCAGACATTTGAAGGAAAATATTTTTACTGTTCTAAATAATAAGCCGAAGTCTGATTTTTTTTTCTTGCCTTGGGCAAAAAAGAAGGGCAAAAACTGGTGGATGCAGAGCCTCAAAAAATGTGAGGCCGAAGCTACAAAACTGGTCTGTGTCCAAATTGCCCCCAAAAGGAAAGGGGGACACCCTGAAGAATGTGACAGAAAGTCTGCATTCCAAAATAAAAGGTAATCAGGCTAGGCTACATGTTTACCAGTGAAGAGAAACAGATCAAGATACACTGTCCGCACAGGAGAATATGTTCTAAGTAAACAAAGCCTCCTTATGCTTTCACAGCCAAGTCTGATGTCCCCTGGGTTAAAATGATCAGATGCTGCCTTTATTGATCACGTGTCTCAGAGGGAACAGCCTGCCGTGCACCTGGAGCATTTGGATCAATTAACGTGGGAACCAAGTTGACCTGAGGCAAACCTGTTCTCAAAATGTCCCCGCCGAACTGCACGTCACGCTCACAGCTCGTCCAGACATTCTGCGCATCGCGCCCGCCGGAAAGAGCACAAGCTTTTGAGTCAGACGATTCGTATTCAATCCTATTCTACTTGCTAGCTGATTCGTTATTGGACAGGTTGCTCTATCTCCCAGAGCCTCAGTTCCCTCACCCATAAAGTGGAGACACTACTCACAGGATTACCATTAATTATGGAAAACCCGTGGCATGAGGGACATACAGAAAATTTTTAGTAAAAGTTGGCTCTCTTTTTAATTTCCACTTCCTACAAAAGAAAAAAACAAACCATGAACTACCCACCAAAAGAGGCCCCAAAATGAAATCATGTATTTAAGGCAGGTTATTAGTTATATAGCCATTTTTGTAACCTGCCCGTTGGTATGTAACCAAAGAAAAACAAAAATCCTTGAGATCCGCTCCATATGTTAAATCAGGGAGCTGTTCTTTTTTTTTTAATAGTACTTTGTTTTTTATTTTAGAGAGAGCGAATGAGTGGGGGAGAGGGGCAGAGGGGGAGGGAAAGGGAGAGAGGGAGAGGGAGAGAATCCCAAGCAGACTCCGTGCTCAGCATGGAGTCCAATGTGGAGCTTGATCCCACGACCCTGGGATCATGAGCCAAGTCAAAATCAAGAGTTTGGTGCTTAACTGAGTGAGCCACCCAGGCACCCCAGGGAGCAGTTGTGAACTGGGGAAGAGATGCCCAAGGACCTCCCCTCAACTCATGAATCCACTTAACAGCATGGACTCCAGGGGCACCTGGGAGGCTCGGTCAGTTAGGCGTCTGGCTCTTGGTCTCAGCTCAGTTCATGATCTCATGGTTTTTGGGTTTGAACCCTGCATCCAAGCCCCACGCTGACAGTGCAGAGCCTGCATGGGTTTCTCTCTCTGCCCCCCTCCCAAATAAATAAATAAACGTAAAAAAAATTAAAAAACAGTGTCGGCTCTGGCGGTGTGAATGTGGACAAGCTACGTAACCCCCTCCAGTCCTCCCCTTGTCTGCAGAAAGGGGACACAAACAGAATCTGTGAGGTCTTATGTAAGACAATCCCGCAGCACAGGGCCTGGCACGTGGCTAGAGAAACGTTAGCTGCCCAGCACGGATTCAGAAAGATTAAACTCAAGTCCTAACCAATCTAAGACTAGTGCTCTGAGACAGGCAAGATGTGGAAGGAACTCAAACGTGCTCACCCCTGGTTGCACTCTATGTATCTCGCTGCAAACTTCTCCATTAATCGATCAATCTTCTGGGCTTCCCCAGGTAGGCGGAAACCTTCTAGAAACGTCCGCAGGGCGGAGACAAACTCCTTTTCACAGAAGTCAAGTTGGTCCACGTAGGCATACATCACTTCCTTGTTGAATCTCGTGCTCTCTCCCAGAAAATCACCTACTTGGGTCTGAAACATACACACTCAATCACATCTAGAAACTGTCAAATGTGAACCCACCGTAAGGCACACTTCAGGCAGAGCAGGGAAGGCAGAACACCCTGCTCTCAACTCTCAGAACAGGCTGGCCCGCTAGAAAAGCTAGGCGACTCCGAGCCTGCCCACCCACCCAACCGGTCCAGGCTCAGTCTATCCTGCTGCAGAGCAGGAGGAGGAGGAAGAGGAGGAGGAGGCACGAGAGACTTAAAGGTGGAAAACCGATGAGACACACTCGGGAGGGAGGTTAGCTGCAGACCGGCAGCCACAAGTCTCCAGCAGTCAAAGCACTTCTAGTTTTGACCCTGTTCCACCAAGGACACATCCACCTCTTGGGAGCTTTCTCAACGCTGAATAAGTAGGACTGCGGTTGGCAGGGGAGTGGACAAGAGCCTCTGCACTCAGGGTCACCCGCGCTGTAGGTTAAAGCCGGGGGGGTCTCAGAGTCACCTGATAAAACCTACACGCAAGCGCCCACCCCCAGTCTTACAGAATCAAGGCGCTCCTCCTGGTGCAGGAATTGGGCAATGTCTTCAACGGATGCTCCCAGCATGCCCTGCTCCTGGAGGAACTGGATCCCTCTCTTGGGTTTCTTGTTGAAACTGTTTCGAGAAGAGACAGGACATGGGTTACTTATTTCAAAGTCTGGAGGACAGAAAAAGCTGGCATCCAAGTCATGAGCAAGCCACCACATTTAGCAGCTTAGGAAGGGCCCCTGTGTCCCGGTAGCTTCTCTGAACCCCACCCCGAGTTTCTGACCCAGCTATAGCAGAGGCTGTCACCCAACATGAACAGAACTCTAGATGTTAAGGTGGGCACGCCACTACCTGGAATAAAAACCACATTTTCCTGCCTCCCTTAAACAAAGTACGTGATAAAGCTCTGGCCTGTGACATATGAGCACAAGTGGTGTGGGTCCTTTTAGGAAGAAGCCTTAAACAGAGCTGGCTTGGCTGGGAGGTGGATTTGTTTTGCTCTTTCTTCTTCATTCCCTCGTATAGGCTGACGCTCTGGCAGTCCCCTTAAACCAGGAAGCAGCACCGAAGGTGAAAACTGTGTTAAGGATGGTGAAGCAGAAAAAGTAAAAGAGCCTGGATCTCTGATGTCCGCAAGAGCCAATGTAACAGCCCGAGACTGTCCATGTTGGGACTTCCTTTAACAGTGCTTAAGTACTGTTTGTATTTCCTGTGAAAGGCAGGCATACTTAGCTATGTGTAAATTAAACTCGCTATTGACCAGGCCCTGCACATGTATCAGCACCCACTGGGCAAGGGCTGCAAAGGAAGGACATGGATAGGGTGCACGTGGGCGCAGCTTGGGACCTGTGCGGACAGGTGGCTGGAGAAGGCATCCTTGAGGAAGAGGGGCTCTGCCAAGTCTCAAGGAGGAAAAAGACCCATAGGTACGAGCAGAGGACACAATGGCGAAAAGAGCTTGAGGTATTCTAGGGACGGAAGGTATCTTGTTGACTTGGGCACTGGCAGGAGGAGGGGCTGGGATCAGGCTGTGATAAGGAGAGGGACACCTGGAATGACTGTATGCAGGGGACTGACAGGACCTGATTTAAATGTTTTAAAGATTAGCTGCCGGGGAGAGAAGAGATTAGGGAGATGCCGGTCTGGGCAGAGCAGAAAGAGATCAACACTTGAATTAATAAGTGAGTATTCTAATATGAACTTTTTAAAAATTTTTATTAAAAAACTTTTCTTGTGTTTAATTTTATATTTGAGAGACAGAGAGAGAGAAAGAGAGACAGAGCGTGAGCAGGGGAGGCACAGAGAGATGGGAGAAAGGATCTGAAGCAGGCTCCAGGCTCTGAGCTGTCAGCACAGAGCCTGATGCAGGGTTCAAACTCACTAGCAGTGAGATCATGACCTGAGCCAAAGTTAGGTGCCCACTGACTGAGGCACCCAGGCATCCCAACATTTTTAAAAAATGTTTTATTTATTTTTGAGAGAGAGAGAGAGCGAGCGTGCACACAAGCGTGAGCAGGGGAGGGGCAAAGAGAGAAGGGGATAGAGGATCTGAAGTGGGCTCTGTGCTGACAGCAGAGAGCCTGATGTGGGGCTCGAACTCACAAACTGGGAGATCATAGCCTGAGCCGAAGTCAGACAGTCAACCGACTAAGCCATCCAGGCTCCCCTAACATCAACTTTTAAAACAAACTGAATTTACTAAGTTAGCCAATCATTCAAAAGTGGGACAGGATATGAAACTGTCCTTATGTGTTTTTGTGTGAAAGACTGGAAAGAAACACATTAAAATTTACCAATGACTGTCCTAGTGATGATGTGCTTGTATGGGAGAGCGTCCTTATTTTCCACAGATGCAGGACTGAGGTATGATGATGGGTGCAAATTACTCTCAAATGGCTCAGAAAAAAAGATACATAGATAACCATAAAAAGGTAACATTAATTCTTCTATAATGTTGAAAATTTTCATCAGATAGACTTGGAAAAAAGTAATCAGAGGTGATTTCCTCTAGGTAATAATTTTAAGAATGATTAAACATTTGTGCTTCGTTTCTGAATTGGTTTAATTTCCTTCATTAGGAAAAAATAAAAATAGAAGGACCAGGCATCAACTACACAAAGCTACTGAATGTCAATCTCCATGTCCCTCTCCCACTCCCTCTCTCTGCCTGGCCCAGTCTGGCTCGGTTGCCCTTTTGTGACAGGTGTCGCCGTGTGGACCGGGTCCCAGGGTCCTGGAGAAGACGTGGCTTTGTCAGAGGCCCCAAGAGAATCGGCCGGAGTAGCAGCCGTACTCACAGCTCGATGCCATGTTCAATAATCTCCTTTTGTTGCTTGATGACCTCGAACTGCTCTGGGTCATCCTGGACAGCCATCTGGGTCCCTGAGGACACTGTGGACTCCATGGAGGTCACACTGCTCCGTCTGGCCAAGTCCAGGCCTTTCCCGTCCCCCATTTCCTGATCTGTGGGCCTCTCCTGACCTGACATAAAAGCAAAGGAAACCAAATAAGCCGATGGGATACAGACACACCTGAGCTCAGGTCTGGCTCTGCGGTTCCCTCCTCAGACCTGTAACAATAAAGCTTGTGCTGGAAGAATCCTAAGCACGAAACCTTGGTATCTCTCGGATACTTTACTTAAAAACTCACTTGCTCTGGAACTCGATCAGCTAATTCTAAAAACTGCAAAAACTGTCGAGCCACTTGAAGAGCAGTGAATAGGAAGTCCTGCTCTAAAAGGTACAAATTCACTAAGACCTCAAGGCCTCTGAAAAGGCCGGTATCGGCGCAAGAATGGGCAAAACCCATAGAAAAGAACAGAAGATTCAGGAACAGGCTTCCTTCCATAGGGAAATCCGTGTATCATAAAGGTGCCTCAAGGTGAGGAGGGAAGGAGACTACTAGAAACATGTCACAACAACTGTCTCTCCACTTGGGAAAATGACTAAATTAGAGCACAACTCATACCATTCCCCCCAAATTCCAGAGGCATTAAAGAGTAGGAGCTTTAAGGTAGTCAGCAAACTAAAGCGTTTTGCTAATTCTGAGACGGTGACCCAAACACAGCTCTCCCCGACAGGCACAAGCAGCCTGCTGTGAAGGGAGGCGGTGGTATGGAAGTGCTCTCTCACCGAGGCTGGTCTGGTGGTTGGGGTTCACATACAGGTCTTTGCTCCACTCCACCATGCACTTGAGGATGGACACGAGGCACTCCAAACCTTTCTTCCTCAGACTGAGCTCCTAAAGGATGGAAGGGACATGGCACAGAGGCTTAACATTTAAACTGAGTGCAGACGTCTATGGGGCTCTTAGGGAACCCCAAGATCAAGAGTCGCAGGCTCAGGGGAGCCTGGGTGGCTCAGTTGGTTAAGCATCTGACTCCTGATTTCTACTCAGGTCATGATCCCAGGTCATGGAATCAAGCCCTGTGTTGGGCTTCAAACTGAGCATAGAGCCTGCTCAAGATATTTTTCTCTCTTTCTCTCTCTCCCTCTATCCCTTCCCCCTGCTTGTGTGTGCTCTCTCAAAATAAAATGAATCTTTAAAAAAAAGTAAAAAAAAAGTTGTACACTCTACCTACTGAACCAGCCAGATACACCAAGTGTTATCTGAATTTTTAAAAGGAAGTTATTCATTGTTTATGTAATTCAAAAAACACTTGACACTTTACTTTTTAAAAAACCAACAGGGTCTTAGCCAGTGATTGCCCCCCGCCCCCCAAAAAAAGGAGAAAAGAATTTTACATCATCCAGCAAATGAGTGATTCTGAACACATTCTTACTCCTCAAACACTCACAAGTGCATTCCATCTTAAGGTTTGCTCAACAAGTAAATAAAAAATATTGTTTTTTTAAGTAGCACTTTTTAAAAAATTGAATGTGAATCACAGATAACCTAAAGAAATGCAAATAGTTTAGGTTCAAAACAGCACTACGGTGACACAGAGCTCTCTGTGAATCTAATGATGGCTATGGACCTTCTAGGGAAAATGCCCAAACACCAAAATTGTACACATAATTCCAGGCAGCTCATAGACCTTTTGACCAGTTCCTTCAGAGACCTTAGCTTAAGATCCTGTTCTCTGTGTAGGCAGACTAACTAGGTAATCCAAGAGGCAATTTCCTTTGCCTTACTGGAGCCTGGGATCCTGTTTTCATTCAATCTTTGGAACAGTGACTAAGTGTGAACTCGCTTCCTACAGGTCTAGGCTCAATGTCCCCCCAAGGGCTAGCCTCATGACCCCATTAAAAGTGGTAATACCCCCACTTGTAGCACTCCTTCATCCCTGCCTTATTCTCCTCTAGAGCATATTTCTCCACTGTCTGCTAGAAAGTGCCATGACTACAGCAACCGTGCATGCTCATGAGGGTGTCTTTTCATGGCTGTATTCCAGCACCACGGACAGCGCCTGCCTGGCACTCCATAAATGTTTACTGGCACAAAGGCACTTTAAATACAAACAGGTTCTCAGGGTTTTTACCTGCAGAGGTGTCATTCCCAGCTCATGTCCACTTCTTCCCTGAGCGATTTTGGATAAATCACTCACGAGACGCTCAAAAATGTTAGCAGCATTTAAGTCACAGTCGTAGTTGACATAAATGTCCACCACACACTGGGCATCTTAGAAAAACATACACAGATACTAGAAATTCTGATTAAGCACACATAGCAGTTAGGTTTTCTTATCAAATGAGATTCCTTTTTCAAAAATGCTTCCCCATAAACTACTGACTCAGGTGGACACACCTCCCTCAGGAAAAGTGTGTCAAACATTCTAGAAGTTGGGAGGACCACCTCTCCAAGGCTCGCTCTCCTCAAAAGAAGTAACAGTTGCCTGATCACCTCTTAAAGTCGTCTAACTAATGAAATCGTGTTTGATGATCGACGGGGCGGGGGCGGGGGCCTCAGTTGACAGCACACGACTGTGCGTGGGTAAGGTAAAGCCAAATTTACCTTAGCATCCAATCAAGGGTTGGCAGCACCAACGCCTTGGGTCCTGCGACTAGCAAACGGTTCAGTTTGCAGGTAGAGTGACCAAGTCTCCTAGTTTTGCAGGATTACGGGGTTTCTCAGGACTCTGTGCTAAGACCACAAAGTGCTGGGCAAAACAGATTGAGCTGGCCATCCTCTAAAGGAGAGGTGGGGCCGGACTAGACATTAGGTTAGCATTAGCCTTTGAGGGTAAGGGTTTCCCAGCACTGCATTAAAACTCTAAAAGCAGAAAGTAAAGGGCTCAATCTGGATTCTGGAGAATGAAAGCATCAAAACCATTTCTGGGTAAATCAATGGATGAGCACCCTCGGGGTGAAAATACCTGCACAGATCCTCGTCAGAGTCTGAATGACCATCCACCTGTGCTCAAAAGAACTTGTTGATGTTTCTAAAATGTTCAGGAAAATCTCTTTGAAAAAGACCTACATGGCATGAAGACAAAGGAGAACACTAATTAATACAATTTAACTTAGGACTCAAAAACCCCAAAGGCTTTGGGGAGCTGGCAGAGTAAAAGAGCAACGCACACACGCACTGTGGAGGCACACTGAGTCCTGGCCTCCTGTGGGGATGGCTAGTGGGCTGGGCCCACAGAGACCCGGAGACCGTCAGCCCCCTCAGAAGTAGGAGCAGCTGCTCCTGTGCGGCCAGTAAGAGCTGCCAGGCACAAAGGACGGCTAGGGTATGATTTTGAGAGAAACCAGGAACCTGGTTTCTTTACATGGATTTTCATGTAAAATCAGACTTCTTGATTTGCCAACTAATTCAGGTCATTTCAAACAATTTATAGGCTAACCAAACATGTCCAGGGGGCTGAGCCCAGCATAGAGACGGCCTGATTTAAACTTCTGGTTAAAATGAAACGCATGCAAGATTTGGGGGCAAGAACTTTCAGAAGGTATTTTCTTGCTCATTCAAAAAGTCCTTCTTTGGGGTGCCAGGAAGTAGACTATATAACTCACAGACTCACCAGGAGTTAACGCACTGAGTATAAACACCATCATCATAAAACAAAAAATCTTTTCAGAGCCCATACCTCTATCTGCATTTTCAAGTGCATTTTAAAGTTTGAGAGAAGGGTAAGAAAAATGGCCAGAGAGAGCTCAAAGACATCGGGCACTGAAGAGACGCCGTTTTTGGACAGGGCCACGCAGAGATACTGCTTGATTGCGTTGACGAACATCTCATGAGTCCTGAAGACGGGGCCCGCGTTCTGCAGCACCGACAGGAGCAGCTGCAGGGAGACGATCTTGGAGCGCAGCTCGTGGGATCTGGGACACAAAGTGAGAAACGGTGATGGCACTTCAACATTCCATTTCAAAAACGTGTTTCTTGATGAGGCTTCACTCCTGTACCAGTGAGCAGGATTTTCTGAGAGCCAGTGAGTTAAGACTTGGCACCAGCAGGGGCACCTGGGTGGCTCAGTCGGTTAAGTGGCCGACATCAGCTCAGGTCATGATCTTGAGGTTCACAAATTGGAGCCCTGCGTCAGGCTCTGTGCTGACAGTTCAGAGCCTGAAGCCTGCTTTGGATTCTGTGTCTCCCTCTCTCTCTGCCCTCCTTTGCTTGTGCTCTGTCTCTCTCACTCTTGAAAATCACAAAACATTAAAAAAAAAAAAAAAATTGGCACCAGCACCTGAATGCCAAGTGAGGGCCGATGGCATGAGGTGGGCCCTCCTGGAACCCGTAGGACTGTGAGAACAGGAACTGCCAACTCCTACTACTTTTTCTCTCTCCCTGCCAAAAATAGGGAATACAGCAGGAGCAAAATAAATATAAACTGACTCCAGAAAGCTGGTTCTGCCAACTAACCTGATATAATCAATCACTTTACATCATATATCATGTGAAACTGAAACGTGGGTCTTGCTCCACCTTTATGGGCGACGCAAACGGTGCTTTTTATCTACCTGTCTCCTGCTCCCCACCGCCACCCACAGGGCTGGAAAGAAAGGGAAATCTTCCTGAATCATCTCCTTAGTGGTCACTGTATCTCAACAGAAGAGCTGAAGATTATTATTAGCAACTAATAATAACAGTGGCTATAAAACTCACAAAGTGCAGGCCCTGCACTCAGGATGTGATTACATCATCGCATGTAATTGATCCTGCGGCAACTTTCCACATTCCCATTTTTCTGATGAGGTTCAGTAATTCATACGGTGGTGGAGTTGGTCTCGAGCGAGCTAGGAGGGAATGCGGCTTTCTGGCTCCAGAGGGCTATCATCCCTGCAGTAACTGGTTCACTACAAAGAATGGCTTGGCTTCTCTGGGTTGAGTCTGATGCTTAAATCTGTACCCATGAAGCAGAGAGCTTTCCAACGAGGGCGGGGAAGGGAGGTTCGTACACATCCTGCCTCTGCCCACCCTGCACCGGATTAAATTCATCAGTCAGGAAAAAGAGGGGGCACATTCAATATCAGGATGATTTTTCACACACGAGCCAAGGAAAACAACACAGACAAAATCTTGGTTGGTGTGGACGCAGAGACAACTCCCTATGAGAGGCCTGCAGGGACAGCAGGAGGGTGGAAAGCTGTGAACTCCTGCATTTGCAGCCACCATGGGACAAGGCACTGGGGTTTCGTGGAACCCCTGAGATCCTCCTGGGTCATGGGTTGGGTTAAACACGGCCAAGAACTGCTGTCTGCTTACTTTGGGTCTGGGGGGCCTTCACCAAGGGGCTTCATGGACAGCTTGCAAAGGGAGCGAAACACCAGGAAGGCGTCCTTCTGCAGAATGTGAGAGAACCTGGCGGCCACCTGTTGGCCCTGTGCGTCTGATTCCTGAGATTAGAAACAAATAAGAGAAAAATCAAACCATCAGAACCAAATAAGAACTCTTTTCGAAAATAAGAAATGTAATTATCTCATGGAAATTAAAATGCTTGTATTGAAGGGGGAAGTGAGGAATGTGGGGAAAGGGGCAATATGTCAAAATAGGAGCGATGGGGGAGTCATTTAGCAATTCTAAAACCTTGTTCCATGTCCTTTAAAAAGTGGGCGTGGATTGCTTAATGATAAATGAGCAAACCCCAAACCATTACAAATCTGAGACAAATACAGTTGACCCTTGAACAACACGGGTTTGAACTGCATGGACCCACCATCTGTGGGTGTTTTCAGTAAATGAAGTACAGGATTGTGGATGTATCTTTTCTTCCTCATGATTTTGTTTTCTCTAGTCTACTTTACTGTTTAGAATATGGTATATAATACATACATATGTAATATGCGTTAATCAACTGTTTATGCCACTGGTCAGGCTTCCAGTCAGCAGGTTATTAGTAGTTAAGTTTTGGGGGAGTGAAACGTCATGCAGATTCTCAGCTGCATGGGGCTACTGCCCCGAGCCCCGGCATTATTTAAGGGTCACATGTATAAGTAACTCTATTAGCTTGGATAACAGTATTTCTAAGAAACTACTGCAGGATAGATGGGGGGAAATGAAAGGCATTTTAAAATATACTTCTTTAACTAAAAAAGTAAGCTACATTTAAAAATAGAAAGTATTTGTAACATATGACAAAGATTAATATGCTCAACATATAAAAAGTTGTTATAATTCATTAAGGAAACAGAAACCTTCCACCCAAATGAAAAACAGGCAACAAACAAACAAACAAAACAAAACCAAAAACAACCATGAATAAGCAATTCACCAAGAAATGCAGATGACAGATTAACCTAAATAATCTTACTACTGAGTATTAAGGCAGGATCCTTCTCCCAACAGACTATAAGATTCTCAATAAATTCTATTGCCCGGTTGTGATGAGGGAAGGGGGAGATGAGCGCCGGCAGCCTACAGGCGGGCAGAGAGTGGAGCATTACCTCCCCAGCAGGCTAATGTGATGTTAAGGAACAAAAGCCTCAAAGCTTCCAACTCGTGACCCAGCAATATCACTTGTAGGAATTTATCCTAAAGAAAGAATTAAGGATGTGCACAAGATTTATCTATAGGGATGTTCATTATAGAACCGTTTCCTGTGATAAAACTGAAATAACATCAAAACCTAATGGAGAATTGATAAAATAGATTATGGTAATCCACATGACAGAATTTTACACGACCACTCAAAAAATTAGTTGGGTCTATATATACTGATGTGGAAAGATGTTCATATAACAGTGCTGTGTGAACAAAGCAAGTCACAGCCCAGTCTACAAGGCAAGGGTCCTTCATGGAGAGGGAAGTACATCCCTTTAAGTGCATTCTTTCTTAATGGGAATGACATAACCCCATGTGGACTACTGCAGACCGAATGCTTATGCCTCCCCCCACCACGCTCATTCATAAATTGGTATCTAATCCCCAGAGTGATGGTATCTGGGGGGTGGGGCCTTTGGGAGGTGATTATATCAAGAGGGTAGAGTCCTCATGAATGGGATTAGTGTCCTTATTAAAGAGACCCAGAAAGCTCCGGGCCACATAAGAAGACAGTCATTTACAAATCAGAAAACAGGCCCTCACCAGACACAAAACTGCCGGTTCCTTGATTTTGGACTTCCTCGCCTCCACAACTGTGAGAAGTATATTTTGATTGCTTATAAACCACCCAATCTACGCTACCGTGTTGTGGCAGTCCAAACAGCTACGGCGGGGACAGGTGCCGGTTCTTGGCGGAGGGCTGGAAAAAAGCTTGCTGTTTTTATGTATAAAGCACAGACACACATATAATACATCAACAGGTATACACTGTATCAGTGGCTTTAAAATTCACGACAAGGGGGTGGTGAGTCAGAAAAAGGAATATATAACAAGGCTTGGGGGAGCTGATCATGCAAAAGGTTGAGAAACACTAGTGAAAGAGAGCAGGTAGTGGGTTCAAGTGGGCCATTAACATCGTAGTTCTCCCTGTTTTGAATGATTATATATAGTATTTTCATGAGAACAACAAGGCTATTAAAAAAAATGATATGACAGATCCAGGAGTCTGAAAGGATGCTCATAACACACACTAAATTTCAAAAGCAGGTTACAAAACGACAAGTATCTTGTGTGATTACATTTAAGTGAAAAAAAATATGAGAGGAGGAGAAAAATCTAGAAGGATATAAGTAAAATGTTAGCAAGGGTTATCTCTAGCTTAGGGGATCATGGATGACTTTCATTTCCCTATTTTTCCTTCTCTGTATTTTCTTACTCTTCTGTAATGAATGTATATTGAAGGAAAGAAAAAGGGCAGCAAGTCTAAGTTTTTACAAGTCTGAACAACAAGGCTTGACAACAACGCTCTACACAACCAACAGCAACAGTCCAGGAACGGAACCCACTAATACAAAGCATATCAGGCCAGGACAGTGTGACTAGTGACAGTGTGACTAGTGAATTGCTGGTTTTCACTCGCTTCTTCTGCTAGAGATTTAAATCTGCATCTTCTAAAAAAGGGAACTTCGAGACGCATCTGTATGGGAAGGTCACCAACATACCAGATTATCCGCCGACGACAAGGACTGCCTGTCGTCCGCTATCCCGTTGGTCTGTGAGTTTTCGTCGGCTGCTGGCGGCACAGCACATTCCTGGCACTCCGCTTCCCCTGTGACCCTCTCGGGCTCGGTCACACCGTGCTTTTGTGCTGCTTCTTGAAACACAGGTGCAGAAGTCATCACCACATTAGTACTTATCCTATACAGCAGCCTGACCCCGGGAAGAAGTTATTCACATGATCTGCCGGCTCCTACTTTTCCCCCTTTCTCTTCGCACTACCTTAGGAACTGACATAATACAGAAAAAGGCCTGGGCAAAGTGGGGCTCAGACTTCACGTGTGCCCATTATCCACAGTCCCATTCCCTGGAGGTTTCATTCATACCGCAGTCCGTGTCAGTGGGGTCTCCAGAATTGAGCAACACAGCAGCCCTACTCATCCCTGTCCACTTCTGGAAAAGGTTAGAAGCAGCTAAACATGCAAAGCACAGATTTTTTTTTAAAGGGCTACTAATTGTGGCGTTAAAGAAGAAGAGCTATGTAAATGAAAAGAGTTTGAGGGGCGCCTGGGTGGCTCAGTCGGTTAAGCCTCCGACTTCGGCTCAGGTCAGATCTCACGTTCGTGGGTTCGAGCCCCGCATCAGGCTCTGTGCTGCCAGCTAGCTCAGAGCCTGGAGCCTGCTTCCAGTTCTGTGTCTCCTTCTCTCTCTGCCCCTCCCCATCTCATGCTCTGTCTCTCTCAGTATCAAAAATAAATAAAACAAAAAAAAAATTTAAAAAGAGTTTGATACTTATGACGGAAGACCTTAGTTATGAGGCGGGGGGAGAGGGGGCCTAAAAAAAAAAAAAAAAAACCCCGAAAAACAAAAAACAAAAATTGATCTGAGCTTCCTGGCAGCCATGTGAAAAGGGAAAGATGAAGAATTAAAATTATTCTATTTTAAAGATATTTCTACTGGAGTGTACATTTTTACATTCTATTAATTTTACTTAATTCTACATGAAATAAATAATGAAGTCTATGAGTATAGACTGGTGATAACCTAAATTAACAAAAGAACAGGGCTTAGAGCAGTGGATCAAACTTCTTTGACAGGGACCCTCAGTAAGAAATATATTTTAATGGGACGCCTGGGTGGCTCAGTTGGTCAAGTGTCTGACTTCAGCTTGGGTCATGAGCTAAAGGTTCATGGGCCTGAGCCCTGGGTTGGGCTCCATGCTGGCAATGCAGAGCCTGCTTTGGATTTTCTTCCGCCTCCGACATGTGTGTGCGTGTGTGTGCACATGGGCTCTTGCTCAAGGTAAATAAACTTAAAAAAACAAAAACCATGACCCAATACACATGTGTGCACATAATAACCGAAGCACACGTTCATGAAACAGTGCTTAACATGACCACCGCGATGCATTCCGCTTCTATTCTCACGTTATGCTCTCTCACTTCACTTAAGAAACGCTGATTCTAACGCCCTAACTTAATGATTTCTCAAACCATGAATGGTTTACTGCCACTGGAACCAAGCGTTCAACACACAGGCATGGACCTAAGATTTGGGGCAAAAAAAAAAAAAGAGCTCATCCAACAGTCATTCTGAGCTATACAAGTTTAATTCCACCAAAACCACGCCATAAAACTGAGGGAGCTGGGAACGAAAACAAGACAAAGGTTCCCTGTGCATCTGACGCCCACTGACGCGGGGACTGTCCCCTTGCCACATCCATGGTTGGCCGGGCACATTCAGCAGCACCTCAGGACTCCCAGCCGCTCCTGGGAAAAGCTGGATATACCTGGGAGCAGCGGCCTTCTGTCTTCCGTGTGGAGTGCCTCATTCTAGCACCGTCAGACTGTGCTTTCTGAACCCGGCCCCAGTGAGAATAAAATTAATCACTGAAAAGAGGTAATTTCTGAGTTCTACATGAAAGATGGGCAGATATGGGCAGACTCCGTTTCCATTTCACCGAGGGTGGGCACTCCACCACTAAAAGCATCTGCCCAAGGACTTTCTCAGAGGCGTGTGTGGGAGGAGAGGCGGGGCTCCTGGTTCTTACCTTTAACAGCGGATGTGACCACGTCTTCTAAGATCTCCTTCACCACCTCCTGGGCCCCGTCTTCAGTCCCTACACACACCCAGAGACAAAAACACATACATGTGGGTATTTCCAGGGAAAGCGAAGGAAGGGGCAGAAGGTCACATCTCAGAAGGCGAAGGGAGTCCTCTCCAAAGCCAAATCGGATTACGCCAACGAAAAACAAGTCTGTGCAATCTGGACACCCTCAGGCAGCATCTGTCACGACTTTGGGTTTCCCTCCACGGCTCACTCTTCCTTCCTAAGTCGCAGTGACGCGACCGAGGGCCCTCTCCACCGCCCAGAGTCGGAGGCAGGAGCCGGACTTCATCCAGCTACGCTGCTCAGCAGAACAGAAGACAGGGCTTTCTCTTGTGCCTTCACGTCCAGTGCCCCAGAGCCTCGGGAAGTGACATGCCTCCTGCTGCCTGGACTAGCCCGCACGCCACCCCCAGACCTCAGCATGAGGCTTCTACTGTGGGAAGTGAGGATTTACTAAATTTTAAATAAAATTATTCTGGACTCTTGATACTTTAGCGGAAGAGCTTCAGCATCAGTTTGTATAAACTAATTTTGGGAGAACAAGTAAAGAGTCCTGGACTAGACTTCTAGGAATAAACATCACACTGACCAAAAAGGTCACCACATTTAACAGAGCTAAAATAAACCCTTTAAATTCTTCCTGAGTAAGGACTTTCAATGAAGCCCTTATTTTTACGAGTTCTGTGCTTGGCCCACAAGGTCCTAGAGAGCAGCACAACGTCCTTTCATTTCCACTGAGCCTGATCCACCCAACTATTTACTTGTTCCCTCCCCACACATCCCCCAAGCTTTGCTGAGTATGACTGATGAATCAAACTATGCAACTATGTAAATGGCAAAGTAAATTTCTGGAAAACAGTGATGCTGTGTGCGCTTTTCTTAGCGGGCAAAAAAGAACTTGAAGGAAAGTCCGCAGCCACAGTGACAATCTCCTGTACCCATGTCCTCATCTGAACAAGGTGAGTTACACTGGCTCCCTGTGTGATCGTATTCAGGCATTCTGGCACCACCTCAGCCATTTTCACACATCACTCGTATTAGTATATTACCCGTGTATATTTAACAGAGCTCTTTACATTAACTCACCTTTAAACAAGAGTATTCACAGAGCCACAGGTTTCAGGCACTAGTTATACTTTCTGAATGCATGTGAAAATAAATGTGTTAACTATCGAAGTAAAAACTGTTTCTGTAGGAGCCACCTAAGACCATCTCATCTACATGTCACAAGATGTTTCCAAGTTCCTTTCCGGTTCCAACATTCTCTGATGCTACAGTTTAACACAATTATGATGAGCTTCCAAAGCCCCTTGTACACACTGAACACCTGAGACACACCAGTGTGGTGAACACAACATTGTATTCGAGGAGCCATAGGCTGGGGGAGCGGGCTCAGAGGTGGTAGAGTGGAGGCTGCAGAGTACACCTGGTCTGCAGGTAGGTGCTGATTAGCTTATGCACAGCCCCACCCCTCACCCAAGCTTTACTGAGGATTAATGGACAATTAAGACTTGTATATATTTGGGGCACCTGGGTGGCTCAGTTGGTTAAGCGTCTAACTTTGGTTCAGGTCATGATCTCACGGTTTGTGGGTTTGAGTCCCGCATCAGATTCTGTCTCCCTCTCTCTCTGCCCCTCCCCCGCTCATTCTCTCTCTCTCTCTCTCTCTCTCTCTCTCTCTCTCTCTCTCCCTCTCCCTCTCCCTCTTTCAAAAATAAACATTTAAAAAAAAACACTTGCATATACTTAAGGTACACAACTTGATGATTTGATAAACACTTTGAAATAATCACTACAGGCAAGCTAATTAACTATCCACCACCTCACACAGTTACCATTTTCTTCCTTTTTTGTGTGTCGTGAGAGCATGGAAGATCTACACTCAGCAGATTTCAAGTGCACAACATGCTGTTACCCGCGGTCATACTGCTGCATCTTACGTCTCCAGAACTCTGCCCCTCTTACCCAGACAAGTACCTCCCCTTTCTCCAACCACCATTCTACATTCCGTGTCAACGAATCTGACTACTCTAGGCACCTCATCTATGTGGACTCTCACAGTACTTGTCCTTTATTGAAAACATGTTTTGTTTTTGAGAGTGCAAGCAGGGGAGGGCAGAGAGGGGGGGCAGAGGATCTGAAGCAGGCTCTGCGCTGACAGCAGCAAGCCCAATGTGGGACCCTGACTCATGAAATGGGAGATCATGACCCAAGCCCGGGTCAGACGCTCAACTGACTAAGCCACTCAGGTGCCCCAGCAGTATCTGTCCTTTTGTGACTGGCTCATTTCACTTCGCATAACGCCCTCTGGACCCATCCGTGTTGTTACATAGGGCAGGATTTTCTTCTTTTCCAAGGCTGACTGATACTCCAGTGTGTGTGTGCATGCATGTGTATTATATCTGCACTTTATCCACTCATCTTTTGACATTTAGGTTATTTCTATATTTTGGCTATTGTGAATAATGCTGAAATGAACACGGGAGTGCAGGCGATCTCTTCAAGATCCTGATTTCATTTCCTTTGGAGATATACCTAGAAATAAAACTTCTGGATCATAAAGTGGTTCTATTTTTAATTTTCTGAGGAACCTCCATACTGTTTTCCGTGTCGGCCGCACCGATTTACATGCCTGTCAACAGGGCACAAGGACTCCTGTCTCTCCAGTGCTCACCTCGCTCCTGTCTCTCCCCTTTCTGATAACAGCCCTGCTAACGGGTGCGAGGTCATGTCTCATCCTGGTGTTGATTTGCATTTCCCTGATGGTGAGTGAAGCTGAGCACCTTTTTAAGTATCTGCTGGCCATTTGTAGGTCTTCTTTTGAGAAATACCTATTCAGGTTCTTTGTTTATTTTTCAATGTGTTATTTGTTTTCTTTTGCTACCGAGTGGTATAAGTTCCTTGTATATTTTAGATATTAACTCCTGATCAGATACACAGTTTGCAAATATGCTCTCCCATTTCACAGGATGCATTCAAACTCCGCTCATTGTTTCATTTGCTGTGCTTATGCAGGGTTTTTAAAAACATCTGAATTCGCTGTGAACATTTAAACACTGGGACACATGTCATAAAAATCCAGATCTGGCTTCAGAAAAGGATTATGTGGCAACATCAGGCCACAGTGGCTGGACCCAGGAGTAACTGGCCCCTTTAGCCAGGGTGTGAATCTGCAGATGTCCTGGTGCCTCAGTCCTTGCCGAGGTCAACTGTCTCTCATCCACTGAGGACAGGTGTTATCATAGTCAGCAGGAATGTGACACGCGTCTCTTGTCAAGAATGGCAGAAAAAGGCAGACCGACAGGGCTGGGTATTTGAAAGACATCAGAGAGAAAAATGCTCCCTGTGGAAGTGACTTCAACATGGGGAGGAGGTGTGAAGGCTCCAGAGCCAGTGTGTCTGGTTCAGGTCCCTGCTCTGCCACTTCCCAACGTGGGGACTTAGGTCACTTGATCCCCTCAAGCCTCAGTTCCCTCAGTAGTGAACAAGGACAATTTCCACAGCACTTACCTCACGGGGCCTAGTGAGGATTCAGTAAAAACAATACTCAGAAAGCGTTTCCAATGGTGCCTGAAGAGTGAGGAGTGGAAGGTTCATTTTTCTTAGGCCCACAGAGTGTGACTAGGGTAAGGTGCTCAGGATGCCCTCATGACAGAGGACTTCTCATTTCTGTCATCTGCCCGGCCCTGGAGACTAAGCCCACATCGAACTCTCCCAGCTCACCACACGGAAAGCAGTTTCAGTTACTTCAAGCCACCACTATCCTTCATTTCTACAGGGATCTTCCTTTTCCCTCACTGCAGTCTTCCAGTGAAACAGCATCAGGACCACTGTTATTTGGAGGGATAACAGTGTCTAACTCATTTTGCTCCACGGGCTCAATCCATAATGGTGCCTGGGCAAAATCGGAACATTCTCAGGCTAGGAAGGCGTGGGAGACTCAGGAGGCCCTAACTCCAGCGGAAGCTTCCTGCATGGGGAGCTGCGGCTGACGAGCCCCCACAGCGGCCCGGAAGTGACAGGACTCCCCACAGTATCCATGGGTCGCTTCGCCAGCTTGGGGCGGGTCTCAGAAGAGGCCCTTCTGGATGACATAATAACCACTAGGAAGATGCTGTGCTTAAGTTTCAAGCATGCTGTCAAAATGTTATGAAGCCAAATCAAATCAAATCCTTGTAAGGTTCAGAGTATAACGGTTTGCTGGTTCCCCGGGATGGCCAGCAGTCTCCACTGGGCCATTGCTGATTAGGCACAAGATCCTACCTGTTTCACAGAGTCTGTCCCTGAGAGGGTCACCCAGAACAGGTTCCGATGAAAGCACACCTTGCTGCCACTCCCTCCCCCGCCGGCAGGAGAATAACCCCCCCGTGGTAGGGCCCCGGGTACTAACCCCTACCCTTAGTCCTAACAGAGCTCGAAGGCTGTTTTTGGAAGGGGCTGTCCCTAGATTCCGGGCCATCCTAGCAGAGAGGGTAGCCATCTGACCAAGGTCCAGCCCATGAGGGGTGTGCACAAATTACTGGGGATTGCATCGGGTTCCAGAAAGGCTCCTCAGAAAGGGGCGGGACTCAGCTGGGAGTCCTGGAGCCCCTCCCTCTTCCTCCTTCCTGCCTAGAGCAAAAGGACAGCGTCTGGGACCATGAGGTAGCCCAGGAGGATGAAAGGCACATACTAAGAATAACTGGGGGGGAAATGGAAGGAACCTGAGACAGACCTTCCCACATCCCTGTTTTCTGTCCATTGAAGCAGGGACCAGGGGGGCTGGGGGCAGGCAGGGTAGTAAGATGCATTCACTCATTCATGCAGTTAACAAACTGAGGGCCTACGTGTTTGGCACCATTCCAGGCATTTGGACTAGATCACTGTTTAAAGCAAAGATCCTTATCCCCAAGGTGCTTACATTCTAGGTGGGACAGTAAATGACTACACATGCTGTACGCTACAGCGCTAGGGAAAGAGGAAAGCAGGAGGAGGCAGATGTGGGACTGGAAGGGACAAATGTGAACACATGGTGACAAGAAAAGTGTCATGCCTGTTTCCTAGAAACTGGTGTTTGGTTGTGTCCAAAGTCCAAGCACTTAGTAATGCGTACGAATACCAAAGGGAAAAAAAGCAGGGAACGTAGCTGTTCGCTCTCACATTCCAGCCACACGCCAGTATGGCTCCTCGACAGGAAGAAATGCATTAGGCAACCTCCTGTTGCAAAACAAATGTCCATCATACAAATGCTGTAGCCCCGTGAGTGGAAGCCTCCCTGCCTGGAAGCCTGTGTCGGCAACAGGTCAGAAAGGAGGGGGCCTGCGGGTGCATTTTGTTATTTTTATAGTGTTGATCTGAGATAATTTTTGTTTTCTCCTCGCACACAAAAATTAAAATTCCTAGGGGTGCCTGGGTGGCTCAGTCGGTTGAGCATCCGACTTCAGCTTGGGTCATGATCTCAGGGTTTATGGGTTCGAGTCCCGTGCCGGGCTCTGTGCTGAGAGCTAGCTCAGAGCCTGGAGCCTGTCTTCAGATTCTGTGTCTCCTCCTCTTTCTGCCTCTCCCCTGCTTATGCTGTCTGTCTCTGTCTCTGTCTCTGTCTCTCTCTCTCTCAAAAATAAATTAAGGGGCGCCTGGGTGGCTCAGTCGGTTAAGCCTCCGACTTCGGCTCAGGTCAGATCTCACGTTCGTGGGTTCGAGCCCCGCGTCGGGCTCTGTGCTGCCAGCTAGCTCAGAGCCTGGAGCCTGCTTCCTGTTCTGTGTCTCCTTCTCTCTCTGCCCCTCCCCCTCTCATGCTCTCTCTGTATCAAAAATAAATAAAAACAAACAAAAAATTAATTAATTAATTAAAACATTAAAAAAATTTTAAAAATTAAAATTCCTTAAGCAGAGGGCCAGGTGCTAACACGGAAGACAGGCTCACTTTACAGGACCATGCCCACCACTGTCACATCTGGTCACAATATTAACTGCTGACCATTGTTCTGGAACCTCCTTTATTAAGCTGAAACTTCCTTGAAAGCTAATTATAGCAAACACTTATACAGATCCCAGGGCCAGGTCTCATTGGATTCTCACAGACTTGTAGGGCAAGTACTAGCGATAGACTCATTTTACAGATGAGAAGCCTGAGCTCAGAGAGGTTAAAGATTCTCCCAAGGTCACAGAGCTACTACATGGCAGAGTCTGGAAACGGGCTGTCTGATCAGAATCTCCATACTGGTTGGAAAGAAGATAGCTCTTCTCTAGTTTATAGTACTTAGGGGTTGGGTTGGGTTTTTCTTTTTTTTCCTTAAAGAATGAGATGCAAGAAGAAAAAAATGAGCTAAGAAATCTTTAAACACACAGGTATTTATTTACCTACAATAGATACTCGTTTGCTGTATAAATGTAATGTCTCATGCATGGTAGGAGTCAAAAGTCAGGATCTTAAAAATGATCTTAAAAAAAAAACAAGAAGTGGGGCACCTGGCTGGCTCAGTCAGGTAGAGCATGTGACCCTTGATCTCCAGGATGTGAATTCAAATCCCACACTGGGTGTGGAGCCTACTTAAAAAAAAATAAATAAACATATGGGGTGCCTGGGTGGCTCAGTCAGTTAGGCAGCCAACTTCAGCTCAGGTCCTGATCTCATGGTTTGTGGGTTCGAGCTCCGCGTCTGGCTCTGTGCTGACAGCTCGGAGCCTGGGGCCTGCTTCCGATTCCCTGTCTGTCTCTCTGCCCCTCCCCCGTTCACTCTCTATCTCAGAAATAAATATTACAAAAGAAAGAAAGAAAACAAGGAGTGACTGCTACTGGGAACAGGATTTCTTGTGGGTGTAATGAAAATGTTCTAAAACTGACTGTGGCGACGAGTGCAAGCTCTGTGAAGATACTAAAAATAGCTGAACTGTACATTTTAAACAGGTGAATTTAG
>NC_043711.1:94450745-94477615 GCF_006229205.1 Suricata suricatta | reverse complement strand
TTATGCTGTCTGTCTGTCTGTCTGTCTGTCTGTCTCTCTCTCTCTCTCTCTCTCTCTCTCTCAAAAATAAATTAAGGGGCGCCTGGGTGGCTCAGTCGGTTAAGTCTCCGGCTTTGGCTCAGGTCAGATCTCACGGTTCATGGGTTCGAGCCCCACGTCAGGCTCTGTGCTGACTGCTAGCTCAGAGCCTGGAGCCTGCTTCCGGTTCTGTGTCTCCTTCTCTCTCTGCCCCTCCCCCTCTCATGCTCTGTCTCTCTCTGTATTAAAAATAAATAAAACATTAAAAAAAATTTTTTTAAATAAAATAAAATAAACAGGTGAATTTATGGCATGGCAATCATATCTCAAGAAAGCTGTTTTTTAAAAAATTGACAAGAGTAGCCAGGCAGTGAGGAGGCACGTAAATGGACAAAGGGCGGAGGTCCCCTAGGGAGACTGCTGGCTGTGCCCCCAAATACACATAAGCTAGCAGATCATAGGTTCAAAAATCCCATTTTGTAACTTTACAAAGAGCAATCTAATGCATGTCTTGGGCAAGCTAATAAGATTTACCAAGTGACTACTGATTGATCAACTTGGGGTGAAAAACTTCTAAGGGGAAAGAGATGCTCAAATCTGCTGGAGGACTGCCTCCATCTACACAGATTTCACTGCAGGAGGCGAGTGACCCCAGGAAGGCCATGGGCAGGGTTCTTGGTGAATTAAATAGGAAAACGTACGTGGAGAGCCCAGACAGCGAGCCTGGTGCCCGACACAGTGACAGGCCAGCGAGGGTGGCTCCAGGCGGTGAGGACTACAGGATGGACCCCACGGAAGAGGAGGCTGTATGACCGCCATCACAGAGGCACTGGAGCCTGGGCCTCGACAGCCTGGACTCCAGCCCGGGGCGCCGCCTCCCCGCACCGGCACCTGCCTCTCACGCTGTCCTTCCTCTTGGGCTTCTCCAGCTGCTCAACCCCTTCTTCTGAAGGCGTGTTCTTTCTTTAGAGCCAGAAGCCACTCACTCTTCTTAAGGGTAACAGACCACTTCCGTTCTGACCACTATCTGCAGGTTTGCTATTGGATTCTTATAGGTGATCTGTCTGACTCCCATATTCCTGGGAGAAGCCTTGCAGGGGACACCAAGTCCTGGCAACAAAACCCACGTACGAACCGTTCTTCGTTACTGCAGAATTTTAAGTTACTGTGTTTCCGCAAAACCATCTTCTAGAAACCAAGTGTTTTCCCCCCATTCATTCAAGAGTGTGCCGTGAGTGCCGGGCACCGTTCCAGTGTGGGGAATGTAGCGGTGAACAGAGTGGCCTAGATCCCAGCCGGGGGTAAGTGGACGTGAATTCTTCAGTGATCTCAGGGAAATGGAGGAGGCTCCTGGGGCAGAAGCGGTGGCGGCTTCAGAGAGGACACTCTGAGGACAGCCGGTTCAAACAGACACCTGAAGAGAAAGGTGGCGGGGCGGGGATAGGAAGCTCAAAGGCGCCAAGAGCAAGCGTGGCACTTTCAAGACAGAAACCCTGCCTGCACGCTGGGCGGTAAGCATGGGGGAAAGCGGTGGAAGAAGGGGCAAGTGGTGGGCAGCAGCGGGTCACACAGGGCCTCAGAAGCCACGGGGCAGGGTGGGCCCCACACACACTCTGAGTGGGACACAATGGGAAATTACCAAAGGGGGGGCTGGATCTAATCCATGCTTTTAAGACCCGGCTTTGGCTGCCACGTAGAAAATGGGCTGTAGTGCAAGCACTTTCCTGCAGCTAAAGAGACTTACATTTGTACCTGCACAGTTACGCTCACTACCTAGCATGTGTTTAAATATTAATACTTATTGATTGACCGCAGCCTGACAGGGTTACGGTAAAAACCTGGTCCTTGCCCTGAGAGCCTAAGAAGGCAAAGACGGTGACAGATAACAGAGGGCGGGCTAGCAGTTTCTGAGCACCTTCCCTGAGACACAGGACAGCAGGACCGAGGCGACTGCACCTCTGTGCTCACCCTGAGGCACGTGCCATTCTCAGCGGGAACTTTCTCTTTTGTCCCTTCCCTGAGTGAAGATACAGGAAACCCTTCCCGTCTGTTACTGTGTACGCCAGGCCTTCTGATAAATAACAGAGGAGCAAACGCTGCTCGGATGTGTGTGCTTTCACAGAACGCACTACCAACAGAAACTGCTATCAACAATGGGACAGAAGAAGAGAGGAGATAAAGTACAAAGATGGGTCAGATATTTTACGCAGACCAAGCCGCCAGAGTGAAGGATGACTGGACAAAAATCACTGGGGAAGGTGCATTCCTGGAAAAAATACGGATTTGAGGACTGGCTCATACACATTGCCCTGGGAAGCAGCAAACATTCCGAAATACGCCTGCAATAATCCAGTCCACCATTTCATGCCTGTTGTTTCATTTACTTGAAGACTATAATCAGGTGTGGTTTATCGCTTTCATTTAAAAAAAAAGCGAACAAAAACCACGCAATGTACTAGGTCACGGAAGGAGAACACAAAGCTATCTGTCCATCCATATGCCCGCCCACTCCTCCACCTTCCTGCTGCTTTCACAGACGTCCAGGAGTAGCCACTAACTAACGGTACGAGGCTGTGGGCACCACGCAGAGATCCCGTGTACAGGTGACGTGACAGATGAGGTCCCCTTGTCCTCCTCTGGGCAGATGAGACAGGCACTGAGTGATCAACTACCCCAACAATTAACTACTGGGAGGTAAACACCCCAAAATGAACTCACTGCACTGAAGCCGACATCAAGAAGCAGTAGCTTGATGCATTCCAGGGACTATTTATTTATCTTTTTAAATTTTTTTTTAAATTTTTTTTCTGTTTTTTATTTATTTTTGAGAGACAGAGAGAGAGAGAGCACGAGCAGAGAAGGGTCAGAGAGAGAGGGAGACACAGATTCTGAAACAGGCTCCAGGCTCTGAGCTGTCAGCACAGAGCCCAATGCGGGGCTCGAACCCACCAACCGTGAGATCATGCCCTGAGTTGAAGTCGGACACTTAACCAACTGAGCCACCCAGGTGCCCCTAATTTATTTTTTAAATGTTTATTTATTTTTGAGAGACAGAGAGACAGAGTGCAAGCAGGAGAGGGTCAAAGATAGATGGGAAACACAGAATCCAAAGCAGCCTCCAGGCTCTGAGCTGTCAACACAGAGCCCAATGCGGGGCTTGAACCCACAAGCTGCAAGATCATGACCTGAGCTGAAGTTGGATGCTTAACCAACTGAGCCCCCAGGCGCCCCATCCAGGGACTATTTACAGAAAACCACACAGCTGACATCAGACATCATGCCTCCTCGCTGGCTGTGTTCACGAGAAAAGCAACAGGGAAGGGCAAGGCCCAGAAACAGACAAGCTGCTGGCAGAGGCTTCCTGCGGACATTATCAGACTCTTCCCCCGCCCCTCGTACACGAGATGGGTTCCGCTCACAGCGGTAAGGGACAGTGCCCAGGACGTACCTGCCAGCGACGGGCCTCGTTCTCCGGGGACGTCGCCGTTCTCTGAGCTCTCTTTCCCAGGACCACTCGGGGCATGTTCACCGTTAGTTAAATCTGTCTTTTCAGGAGTCGTTGGTTTGCTTTGTGCCTGGCTCTGCTTCAAATGACTGAACTTTGGGGACACAGTTGCAGCTTGGATCACAGGGGACTGGGGTTTTGACTGGACAGGTTTTTCTAATTCTCTGGCCTCCTGCAACTGAAAGGCAACAAAAAAAAAAGATTCCATCTAAATGGTTCCAGCACTGGGGCACCTGGCTGGCTCAAGTGGCGAGGCGTGCGACTCTTGAGCTCAGGATTGGGAGTTCAAGCCCCACATTGGGTGCAGAGATTACTTAAAGATAATATCTTAAAAAAAAAAAAAAAGGTCATTTTGAGAAGGATCAGAAAATAAGCCAGCCTGTTGCTTAAAACCGGAAGATGTCCTGCCCCCCGCGGCTGGTGACGGTTGCACTCACCACCTGGTTTTCCATGCGGGTGAAAATGACGTTCAGCATCTGAGTAAGGGTGGCCTTGGCAGTGGTTTGATTGATGAGATTTTTGCTGGCCAAATAGATATTGTAACATGTCCTAACTGTCTGCAGGACGGTGCCCTCATGAATTTCAATGTGCGGGGATGTCACCGCCGTCAGAAGAGCCTAAAAGAAAAATCCACAACGGTACCTTCACAAACACGCACCTGCCTCGCATCCTCTCACAGCCAAACTTTTATACTGGATTTGGCTTTGTTTTGGTTTGGTTTCATACATTTTAAGATGGCTCTGCAAACTAAAACTCCCCATTGCTTTGTTTAAAGATAATTATTAACTCTATAAACCCAAATTACGTGACGTTACTTAAGTGGTGTTGAAGGCAGCTTTCAACTTGTTTACTTTTTTTAAAAGCCAAATATACAGACCATTCTCTCAGGAGGGAAATGTGCTCTGACTCGACCTCACCTGTATTAATCACAAAATATGCAGGTTTTGAGAGGCGGTCAGTGTCCGAGTTCCCACGGAGGCATCCCGTACAAAACTAATACAGTTAGGACTTAAGGTCTGGAATGCTGGCTACACCCATCCTGATCCTGCTCTCCCAACAAGCAGATGGAACACTCCTGGCAGCAGAAATGGTATGGGGGGCAGGGGTTGGAATGGAACAGGGAAATGGAAGGGGGAGTGGGGTAGAGGACGAGGGGCAAACTGGTGTTAAGATTATCAACAAGGACCCACTGAGAACTGGCAGACTGGGAACCCAGAATTTCAAGGAGGAAGACCAGGAGATTTCAAGCCGATCCAATTGACAAGCAATTTACATTGTTATTAGCGGAACTGTTTACTCTGAAAACACACCTGGTTCCACTCTTCTTGTCTCAGCCTGGGCTAATAAATTCTGACACTTAACAAAATATCTAAGTGATGCTTACAGTCTTCGGTTCCAGCTCAGTACCACCTGAGACAGCTAACACATGGTGAATTAGAAATCCAAATTCCCAAAGGAGACTGGCTTTCTTATTTAAAATCCAGATCAGGAGAACAGACAGAAATACCTTAATTATTTGTAACTGAACCCCTTCATCGGTCTGAGGACCCTGAAAACAGTTGCAAACAGTTTCAACAATCCTGTCGATAAGCCGCTTCCCGGGGGCTCCGCTGTCGGGGGCGTTGCCGGTGATGTGTCCATACGCGATGAGTTTCTGGATGCAGAAAGGACAGACAGGAAAAGTTTCTTCCTGACCAGGACTGAGGCTGCCTGTGGCAGCAAAAGACGTGCTTAACTTCTGGTCCCCGCAGGTCCCTCTGCTCCCCAGCGGCACAGCGGGGACAGCCATCAGCCTGTCTCCTACGCAGGGGAGCCTCAGGGCAGTGCGACGTGTTGAGAGAAACAGGCAAGGTGCACAACAATCGCCAGGACACAACCACTCGAGTGAAGGACTGAGGGACTAAAATCTATACAGAACAGAGACGGGAAGTCATCAGCGGGAAAGGGGCAGTGATTGCTCATGAGCCTGGCGTTCCTTCCTGAAGTGATAAAGACGGTCCAGAATTTGATTGTGGCGATGGCTGCACACCTCTGTCGATGTAAAAAATTCACTGAACTGCACACTTTCAATAGGTAACCTGTGTGCATGTAAAGCTTATCATGAGCTGTTAAAAATCCATATGTATACATTTTTCTTTTTAAAAGGAAAGATACATAGGAAACAAGTGATCATGTGTCTTGCTTGAGGGGAAACTCAATTCTGCACCTGTATCATCAGACGTGTGTCAACACCAAAGCCGAAGAGATGAGGGGTCACTTGGGCCATGCCCTCTTGATCAGGCGACAGACTGGGTTGGACTGAGGCTGCCTTTCTTTTTCTTTTTTTAATGTTTGTTTGTTTTTTTTTTTTTGAGAGAGACAGAGAGACAGCACAAGCAGGGGACGGTCAGAGATGGGGAGATACAAAATCGGAAGCAGGCTCCAGGCTCCGAGCTGTCAGCACAGAGCCCAATGCGGGGCTTGACCTCATGAACCGTGAGATCATGACCTGAGCTGAAGCTGGACGCTTAACTGACTGGGCCACCCAGGTGCCACTGAGAGGCTGCCTTTCAAAGGCCTGTGCCACCTCACCCATGACCTGGATTTCACCACAATCTGAAAGCTGGAAAGGAACCCAAAGGTCAGGGGCAGGATGATTTCCAAGCCTGCCTGAAACTCATAATCACCTGAGGGAGCCCATTACACGTACAGATTCCTGAACCTCAACTCGGACCTGCTGAACTCTAACTTCTGGGGTAGAGCCTGGTAATCGGTGTTCTTCTCCCCACCGTCCAGGTTATTCGGATGACTGACCAGATAAGAGAATCACTCATCTGACACAGCCTCTCTAGGATGTGACTCCTAAGGCATTCTCTGCTTTCACTGACTTAAAGACTCTAAAAATGCTGTTCTGTTGTTTAACCTTTTCAGCTCCTGATCTGTCATATCCTTGCCTCTACGCACACAAAATGGCACAAGGTCCTGAGATTCTCTACGCTGCTGCCACCCCAGTGCTAGGATGCCCTGCTGCTCTGCAGAGGCCAGGCTCCATTCCTCACGAGCTTCCCCCATCGCCGACTGTGCCAGCAGCGCCATTCAGGAAGCGGAAACAAACAAGAGAGCGGCTGGGAGAACATGACGCCGCCAGATCGCAGGACTGACTAAGCCGGAGAGGCCGGCATGGCCTCTGCTCATCAGTCCAGCCCCAGAGGTCACCACACAGGGGCAGGGGGTGGGGGCAGGAATGGGGAAGGTGCGGGGGGTGGGGGTGCTCATATCTGTTTCTGAAAGACAGCTCAGCCCTGCCCCCCACCCCCCGCCGCAGGCTTGCAGGGAGGGCAGCACTGGCTGCTGCCTGCTTATGCCTCGCTCCTCATGGGTGCATAAGCCCATCTGGAGCGCTGCGTTGTAAGTGGGGTGGTTATGAACTCCCCAAACGTGAGCGTTAACAAGTACACAGAACCCCACACTGATACTGCATAGCAAGGGCAGAGGGGATATGTGATTCAATTAGGAGAAAGGACTAGAAGTCGTCTCTCTCCTCTACAAACTCCTGAGAGGACACATTTCCCTTCAAAGTTTAAAGCAATGCTTTACTCCCTTGTCTGTGCAGTGACACAGGGCCAGAGGAAAGAGTTCCTGCGACCTTCCAGTCCTGCCTTCTCACTCCTCGTGCCAGATACTGCTCTGGGCACTGGGGGTACAACAGGGAGTAAGATGGTCCTACTCCTCACGGAGTGTGTATTCTCGAGGGCAGGGGCAGACCAAAGCCAAAAGTCCTGGCTGGACCCCCGGGGCCCTGTCTGATTTGTAGGTATCTTAAAAAGAGCAGGTTGCAGTGATCATGCTTAAGACTATCTCATTCTTGGAAAATACAAACTGCACGTGTGTGTTTGCATGCATGTGTGCATTTTTGTGCACGTACAGAGAAAAGGCCTGGAAACATGTCCGAGGCCCAGCAGCACGAGCCTGCCTGGCAAGCCCACTTGAGGAAAGTGCTTTGCCTGGTGAGTGTGCTGGAAAGTTACTGGCAGGTTTAAGCAAAGGATTAACATGATGTGATGGATTTCTAAAGGCTCCCCCTAGCCCCTGTGAGGAGAACAGGCTGGAGGGCAACAGGTGAGATGCAGGGGACCAGTGAGGAGGCTACCGAAGCTGTCCAGGAGGGAGATGCTGGTGGCGTGGGCTCTGGGAGGGTGACAGAGATGGATGGCAGAAATTCCTGCTTTACTCCTTGTCAGTGCAATGAGATGGGAAGAGGGAAGAGGGCAGCCTTTGGGCAGCTGGCTCACTGACCCTTGTGTCTAAGGAAGCTGCCTGCACAGGGATATTCACTGTCACCCTCTGTCCATGCCCCTCAGTAGAGCGAGAGATGAATAAAATGGTGGTATAATACATCACACATCTGCATGTAACAATACAGCCAGGTCTTAAAAACACTGTCGAATGCAAAAAACTGCCAAACACCTGAAACTAATGCTATAGGTCAACTGTACTTTAATACTAAACATTTTAAAAAATTATTCTGAAGAAAAGTATTCAATACATAATGATAAAGAGGAGTGAAGACACGGAAGAGACTGTGGGAGAAACATGGCTGATCTGTGTTTGACAAACATTGAGTAGCGGTATTTGGGCCCGGTCATCACCTATGGAGGCAGATGACACCGCTGTCACTCTGTGTCGGAGGATCCCGGACCCTGGAAAGGTTAAAGAATTTGTCTTGCTAAGATGTGAAGTCGGCATAGAAATGCTAACTTATCTGTGAGCCAAATCTGTGCTCTCAGCCTTGCCTTATCTGGCTTCTTTATGGACAAAAAGTTGTATTAGGTTGGGATCATATGACGCTACTGATATTTGAGTTTTTCAGTCCATGAGAATGACAACTTCATGTGGTTCAACCTAAAACAATATTAAAACGAGAAAGAAATGCCACGTGTCCAACTAACATTCTAAAGATGCAAATAAATTAGAGAAATTTGTCAAATTCATAAAATAAAAAACTACTACTCACAGGCAAGAAAAAAACCATGTAGAAGAGAGGGAAAAATGTATACGACCTACATAGGCAACTGGGTTTGGGGCTAGCAGTCCAAGGGACATCAGTCTTATCTGTCTCTTTTTTAAAGTGTTTATTTATTTTTGAGAGAGACAGAGTGCAAGAGAGGGAGGGTCAGAGAGAGGGAGACACAGAACCCAAAGCAGGCTCCAGGCTCCGAGCTGTCAGCACAGAGCCTGATGTGGAGCTCAAACTCACAAACCTTGAGATCATGACCTAGGCCGAAGTTGGACGCTTAACTGAGTGCCCCTGGCCTTACCTTTAAAGTTCTTTAAAAAATGTTTAAAAGAGAATGTAATCAATATACAACTTTGATAATTATGAATGGATTTTATTTTTAATTTTTAAATGTTTATTTAGTTTTGAGAGAGAGAGAGAGAAACAGAATATGGGGGGAGGGGCAGAGAGAGAGAGAGAGAGAGAGAGAGAGAGAGAGAGAGAATTGGAAGCAGGCTCCAGGCTCTGAGCTGTCAGCACAGAGCCTGATGCAGGGCTCGAACTCATGAATCGTGGGTTCATGACCTGAGCCAAAGTCAGGTGCTTAACTGACTGAGCCCCCCGGACGCCCCTAAGAAGGATGCCTTCAAACGCCCAGAGCAGAATGTAGATATGTCTGCGGCTGTCTTCAATTCTGCCAAACCAATCTTTACCCCTGGACACTGGCCATTTCCAAGAGGGAAGTTAACTCTCCCACACTGGGAAAAGCCAGTCAAACAGGCTTTGCAAGGGCAACCTCCAAGAGGAAATGAATTTCATTCAGTTTTCCAGGGAGTACTGGGTCACTTTCTAATGTCATAAAAAGGACAACACATTTTGCATTTTGTATACTAACCAAAGAAATTCAAGTGTACCTATGAAATCACAGAGAACTTCAATTCTTAAAACAAAACAAACAAACAAAAACCAGAAGAGGCAACCTTGTGTCATCGGCTTACAACTCAAGTCAGGACAGAAGGCTGAAGGAGAGCATGATGTCGGTGTTCCCGGTCTAGAGTTCTACAAACAGACTTATTTCCAGGAAAATATAGAACATACAATATAAACAGTATATTTTTAATCAGAGAGGCCAAAACCACAGGGTAATAGTTAGGAGTGGTGGTCAGCAACCTTCTTCTGTAAAGAACCAAATGTTTAGGCTTTGCAAGCCATCTGGTCTGTTCCAACAACTCAACGCGGCTGTGGCAGTGGGAAAGCAGCCAGAGGTAACACATTAACCCCTGGCACAGCTATCGCTGGGGACCGAATGTCTGTGTCCCCCGTTCCTAGGTTGAAGCCTCATCCCCGATGAGACTCAGGAGGAGAGCCTCTGGGGGTGATTAGGTTTAGGTGAGATCATGAAGGCGGGGTCCTATAAGAAGAGAAAGGGATCTAATGTGCTCTTGCTGCCATGTGGGATCTTGGCTGTCTACACATCAGGAGGAGGTCTCTTACCAGGAACTGAATCGGCTGGCCATTGATCTTGCACGGCCCAGCCTCCAGAACTGAGGGAAGTAAATGCCTCTTCCATAAGCCACCAAGTCTGTGGTGCTCTGTTAGGACAGCCTGTTAGATTCAGGCAGCTGTGCTCCAGTAAAGTATCATTTACAAAGGCAGGCAGCAGGCCGGATTTGGCTTACAGCTGTAGCTTAGGACCCCTGCTTAAGAATTCAGACAGGGGAGGGGGAGTCCTAGATGCCCACTCAATTCCACCACTTCCTGGGCAGGGGAGCTCAATAGGGTGGTCACTTTATTATTTAAGCTTCCGTTTCCTCCGTTCTGAAATGAGGATGAGCGTTAAGTCAGCAGAGGGGTGCCAGGAAGATCAGACACGATGCTGCAGACATGGTGGACAGAGTGCCTGGCCCAAGGCCCGGCACGGTCTGAGGACTCAACACCCGTTAGGTACCGCTCTTTGTATGTCGGTAACGTTAACTCTCCGCACCTGCTTCAGAACTAAACCACAACATGAGAAGGAAACAACTAAAGTTAAACTTATGCCAAATTTACTCAGAAGATTTCACGGCCACAAATATTTTGGGATAGAAGCAGGACTTGGAACTGCCATTTAAGAATGCTTGGCTCACAGTATGCTTCACATAGGACAATCTGTACAGAATTATGTTGAATGAGAAAATGGCTTTTCCTTTGGAAGAACTGCTTCCATGAAGAAACTGTCACCAACTTTCAGGCACAGACATATCAAAGACGTGAGATTAATAGAGTAAATATTAGACCACAGATGCCAAAAACGTGGCATGCCACTGCTACTTGGCAGTCCGTGCCTCAGCAGGCAGAACCAATCCATCACAGTCCTTTCTCAAGAAACCTGGATGAAGCTGCAGAGAGCTCTTCAACATGGCTTCTGAGCAATTATAGAACCTGTTCACTATACCTTCTAGAAAGGACTGGTAAACTGTGGACCTCTGAATATAATCTTTTAACTTATCAAGCTTTTTTCATTGATGCAGGTTGCTTGCCGGGGTTAAGAATCAAAGTGAGGTAACCACAAACCTCAAGAGTAGATCTTAAGAAAAAATACAAGAATGCTGGACCAGGAGGAATTAAGAAACCCAAGTTGTAGTCCTGTTTCTGACTCTCATACCTATGTATTGTTGACCAAGTCACGTTAACTTCCCTACTCCTCCTTCTTCATCAATCAAAGGTAATTTATAACAAGGTCACTGTGAATCTAATACAGTCGGTCCTCACTGGTCCCAGATCCTGTATCTGCAAGTATACCCACTCACTAAAAGTTACTTGTAAACCCCAAATCAATCCTTGTGACACTTTCATAGTCATATGTGGGGGCGCCTGGGTGGCTCAGTCGGTTAAGCCTCCGACCTCGGCTCAGGTCAGATCTCGCGTTCGTGGGTTCGAGCCCCGCATCAGGCTCTGTGCTGACAGCCAGCTCAGAGCCTGGAGCCTGCTTCCGGTTCTGTGTCTCCCTCTCTCTCTGCCCCTCCCCCTCTCATGCTCTGTAATAAATAAAACATTCAAAAAACGTGTAGTCATTTGTGGGCACATGCAAAGCAGGGAGAAAACGGCATCACCGGGGCACACGTTCCCAGCCGAACTCAAACAGGGAGGCACTGGCTTCTCGTTTCAGCTCTTGGCCTTTAAGCCGTGTCTCCTCTGCGGCCCATCTCATGCCTTGTTCTTTGCATTTCTGTTCATTCTGTTGTGTTTTTTTCTGCCATGTAAAATGGCCCCTAAACACTCTGCTGAAATGTTGTCTGTCATTCCTAAGAGCAAGAATGCAATGATGGGCCTTATGGAGAAATACGCGTGTGAGCTCAGCTTTGTTCAGGCACGTGTGATAGTGCTTCGACCATGAGGTCGATGTTAATAAATCAGTAACATATGTTAAATAAGGTGTCTTCAAACAGAAACAAAGAACAAACTTATGTACTGATTTATGTATTAATCAGTTGATGAGCATGCTGAGGCCAGAGGCTCACGAGAACCCTACTCTGTATTTCCTGTGGGAACAAGGGTCCAGTATTTGCTTATTCGGGATTCGCAGGGACTTTACGGAACATTACCACAAATGACAAATATTGCTTTTGTCTATTTCCCTACTTGACATCATGAATTTTAACGCCATCAAGAAAAGAGGTGGCATAAAAATGCCGCATGTGCCCATGTATACCAACTATTCCAACGAATCCTAAAGGTTTCGGTTAGAAAAGCACATGTAAGAGAGTACAACAAAACATTTCTAGGGAAACACATTCTTCTCTTAGTTGAGGAGCCCAGATCTCTTACCCTTCCCTCCCTCGTGAGACCTCCATACAGAGTACACTGGACTGCTCGCCTCCGCACCGCCTCAGAGGCTCAGTCCCTGGGAAAGGACCCCTAAAGGCTTGGAGAGCCCCCCTGACACCAGCGAGTTTAGACCCGGTACCTGCAAGCAGTCGAGGGATGTGCTGACCACCCGGGGGGACTTGGACTGGCAAGCGAGCTCAAACGGAAGGAAATACTTGTCGGCTTCGATGAAGTTTGCCTTCGGTGGTGCGGCAGCGCCAAGCCTAGGGAAGAAGCAGGAGAGGCTGGAGACAGGAAATGAAAAGAAAGTTTGCTTTTCTACACCTCACTCTAACCTGACCCATGTGACATTTGACTGAAAGTGGCTGCAAACTGCATCTGCAGGCCCAGCCAATTAAAAAACTGAAACACATGCATTAGGACAAAAGAACAAAGTGCCACATGCAGAGAGCAAGGTGTCTGACTGATAAGCCACGTCGACAGTGTCCGGGAATCCTGGCATCGGCTACGTCGGGGCCGCATTCTGAAACAGGACCATGAAGACAAGGGGCCGCCACGTCGGGGCAAGCCGTCCTCCTGCCTGAGGAAGGCAAGGGCTCTGCCTCGTCTGTCGAGAAAAGGTACGGAAGCACTAACTTGATCTTCTTTACCCTTTCCTGCAAATGTGCAGTCACTGACGGTAACCTGTTGCCCTGGCATCTGTGCCCGGCACTGTGCTAGGAGAGTGTGCGCTGCCCATGAGATAAGAAATGAGAAAACGCACCCAGAGAGGGGCTCTCGTGGCCACTACCTACTCCCATAATACCGTATTTCAGCCAGGAGAAGAGCTTACCTCTGCTTTTCTATTTCTGCTTTAATTTCATCTGGTGGGGAAAAAAAGAAGGGCATGTTAAGAGAATGCAATAATTATACAAAAGAAAACTTTACTGAAAGATTTGGAAAATATTAAGAGTGTTTATGAGAGTTTTAAGAACGAAATGCTGATATGAAGTAACACAAAGTGGTTACAATAATAACAGCTAACACGTACACAGCGGCTATGTGGTGCGAGGCACTGCTCTAAGTATACACTTTTAGCTTACTTAATCCTCAAAACAATCCTATGAGGAGGGGCAGACTATCTCTGTCTTATCTACAGCGGGCCTTCTCAACCACGTCACCACCGACATCTGGGGGCTGGCCAGCACACGGCACAACGCTGGCGGCATCCCTGGCTTCTACCAGGGGGATGCCAGTAGCAGCTCTCTGTGGTCTGCAAAACAGAAATGTCTCCAGACGTGGCCAACTGTACCCTGGGGCAAAACTGCCCCAGTTGAGAATGATGGATTTAGGGGAGAAACCAAGGCACAGAAAGGTTAGGAAACTTGCCCCCTGTGACGTATCAGGAACTGGGGAACCAGAATTTGAATCCAAGCATTCTAGCCCACAGCCCAATGTTCTAGCTGCTTCCCTATTGTGCAAAATGCATGGTAAGGATAGCTACCAGGATATGGTGGTAATACTGTAACATTTCAACTGTGCAAAAATATGTATAGGAGATTGGCAACAAACAACAAAAAGCTGTCTTAGGAGAATGACTATTTTTTCTTTTTTTTCACATTTTCTGTAAGCAGACATACTTTGTTATTTTTACAGAGGAGTTTTTTTTTTTACTTGTGACAAACACACCATAAAACTTACCATCTTAACCATTCTTAAGTATACAGTCCAATATATTCAGTATGCTCATACTGTTATGCTAAGGTACATAAAATTTTTTATGAATTAATAACATGTCTTTACCGTGGAGGTTGTAACAACTACACAGTTAGGGTTTCAGAAATAAAGTGTCATTATTCACAAATCGCAATCTCAGATAGTCTTATTTCCAGGAGAACACGGTTTTGTGCCCTTGAAGCAACAGAACACCCCATCTAAATTCGGAGAGAATTCTCCCCCATTCTCTTGGTCAAATGTATGCCTGCATGTTAGGCTTCACAGGCATGACATTATCATCAAGCCAGGCCACTGAAGTCAGTCTGCGTCTACTAAGGTCATCTCCAAGAGCAGCGTTCTCCATACAATCTGGAGAGAACCAGCGGGCTGGATACGGCATTGGTTACCCCAGCAACACAGTTCTGGAAATTACAAACCTCCTTTTCTTGGACAACCCTCATACTAGACTGAACTAGGAAGTGAAAACCAGACAACCAGAGTCACTAGAGGTGGCAATTTCTAGCCTTTAAGCCAATCTTCCAATGTCTTCTTACTGTTCTCATTAGATAACGGGCGAGAAACACCCAGATGACCAACATCAAGCGTTTTGCTCATGGATGTAAGGGCTGTGACACACAGAGTCTGTTCCAGAAAGCTCTGTGGCATGGTTCCTTCCCTTCTGGGACAAGAATCCACTAAGGAAGTGGCTGTGGCTTCCTCCAGTGGAGGCCCCCAGGCTGTGGGAGTGGCTCAGGAGAGCCATCGAGCCCGGGACATGGTAGCTAAGCTTTCAGCTGGCAGAAATCTGTATCCATAACACCAAGGCTTTGCTTGGTGCTTGGTGTCACGTGTGACATGCCAGAGGCGCACTGCTGCCCAAATGCAATGCATGGTCTCCTTTTCAACACGGCTACCTTGTTAGAGTTTAGATGTTAAATATATCTGAAGCAGTCAGGCCTTCACTAGAGTCCAAGCTGGCCTCTGAGCTCCAAGACAATTTGTTTCGAAGCGTCACTGATGCCAGCTCACTAATGGATGAAGCAATCACCAGGAATGCAACTTAGTCACTGAGGCATCATGGGTAATAAAATCAAGTGCAGAGGTTACACACTCAAAGACCTATGGCGGCCAGGCAGCGAACATCAAGGAGAGGCATGGGTGTGTGTAACACGTTAGGGGAAGGGAGAACCCCCCCCACTCTGCACACAACAGAGCCTCAGTCCCAGCGGAGCCCAGGAGTGCCAGCTGTTCTGATCTTTCCAGAGGTCAAAACCTGGATTTTAAGTGAAAGTTTGACTGTAAGCCAAAGCAACCTCAATTATTTTTAAAATTATTATGCTCACATGAAACTAGTTTGCAGGCTTCCCTGATGCTAGCCCACTAGTTTACAACCTTAGCTTTATCGATTAGGAAAAAAAATCGAAGAAACTGTACTTCACTGGCTGAAAAGTTAACTGCTGGGGACAAAAGTGGCCTCGAAGGACTATGGCCAGCACTATGAAGACAAAACCCCCGTTTTACAGCAGCTAAAATGCTTCTCAACCAAAAGGCAACTAAGGAGCAAGAGGACCAGGGATCAAGGCCCAACTCCACTACATTTTACAGATGAAAAACAAGACTCAGAGAAGTTACAGGCTAGTAAGTGGTAGAGCTGGAACTTGAATCCAGAAAATTAAGGCCCTGGTTCATAACCTTCTGGGTACCCTGACTCCCAAATAAGCACCCAGAATCTCCCGGCAAACTACAAATGCAGACTATAAATGTCGGTTGTGCTCTCACTCATACAGGCTGTGATTACTGCAACCACAGTTCGAAGCCCCAGTGTTGGGAGCGCTCGGTGAGCCCCATCCGGCCTCAGGGAGGCTGTGCAGAACCTCGGCTCTGGACTCTCCCAATCTCCCTTCCTGGCCTCCTGCGGCAGGGCCACCATGAGGGCGCGTCCTGGTTTCCAAAAGAACTGAACACGGGCCAGAGTGACCTGCAGCAGTGAGGGAAGAGCACAGCCTACACAGTGATCAGTCCGCTGCTGCCGACGGCTACTGCCAAAGGCCAAGACACTGAGGCCACAAATCATACATTTGCAGGTTTTCTTCAGTTTCTTACTTTATACTTACACGTATTCCCCCAAGAGTTAGGAATTGTTGCACTCTCTACCCCATTCTTAAGGAAGGAAAATTTTGAAAAATCCTCTTCATTGGGCACAGCAGGAGTCGATGATGGGAAGCCCCTGGTGGGGTGGGGGGGGGGGGGCAGCCTGAGCTGACCTACCTTTGTTTTGACAGGTCAACCTGGCGGCTGTTTTGAGTATGAAGAGGAGGGTGGCCAGGACAGAAGCAGGGTTACTGTCAGGAACCCAGGCAAGCAGTAATGGGGGCATGTACCAGGATGGAGTCCTGTGGGAAGGTGACGTATCAGAACCACATGAAAGCGCCATTTCTGTATGCAGGAAATGGCCACATGTAGTATTTCATATGGCCTGACCTAAAAGTTGGCTTCTGGCTATATTTGGATACTATGGTATATTTTTCCCATTAAAAAGAGGCAGAAAAAGAAACAGAGACAAGGTGTGTGGCAGGGGGCCTCACAGATAGCTTGACACAGCCCGGTGTGGTGGAGACAGGAAACACGTTTGAGATTCAGGAAGAAGCAGGTTCAAGGCCTGGCATGAACATCTGCAGGCTGAATGATGCCAGCTGGGCTATTAAGCCTCGCTGACTCCTGAGTGCCAACTCTAAGAAACGAGCATGACGAAGAGCAGCCCCCTGCGCTCCACAGACTGCACCCTACTTCTCTCGACCAGGCCATGAGAGAGGTCTGTCAGATCAATGGCTAAGGCAGGGTCTGGTCTACAGCAGGTGGTCAACCAAGTGACAGTTCTCTTGCTCTTTTCTTAAAAGAGGAGTCGAAATAGAGTAAGACCTCTAGCACTATCGGTGGAGCCCAGCAGCGGCCAGGGAAAAAGGAAAATGAGGGGCAGGTACCAATGCCCAGGAAGCCAAAAGCACTCTTATCCCATAACTGTTACACAGGTGAGGAATCCGGGCACACCGCTGAAGTCACCTGCCCACCATCACAGCCACCAAGTGCCACTGCGTCATACCCAGACTGTCTGCTCCAGAGTCAATACTCCAGAAGCCCTCAGTGATGAGACGGAGGAGGAGGCCGGGTGAAGGAAGAGAGCATACAGTAGGGCACACCTGCTCTGCTTTATTGCTCCACATCTTAACAGGCATTGCCTTCCCAACAGCCAACTGGGCAATTAGCAGTCATAAAGGAGCAGGCTGGAGAGGAGGGACACCTGAGTGGGGCGGGGCAGCTTCCCCTGAAAAGCCACACTATCTTCCTAGGAAATCCTTCCTGGGCATGGCTGCCATCTACCCACCTCTGGGGTCAGATCCCTCCCCCCATTCATGAGTGACTCTGGCACCAGCCTCTACTCCACTCCCGAGTTGAGTCCAAAAACGACCCTCATCAACTTCAACAGTCCCATCACTGGTCAACTCACCCAGAGACCCCCAACGTCTCTGCAAACCTTCAACCCTCCCCACACATCTAACCTGCCACACGCCCCTGCCTCCTATGCAAACCAAAGCTACCTTCAATTCCTAAAACTTCCCCCTCTCCCCCGTCAAGCCAGCCTGGTGAGGCTGGTCACACTCTGAGTCTTGTCCCTCTAGGGAGCGCTGGTACTTCCAGCTCCTTCCGGACCCATGCCCTCCATCTCCTTTCCTTCCAGCCGACCTACTCAACTGCTCCCAGCAGGGCCTTTCTTTGGCCTGTCAGATCTTGACAAGGCCAACACGTTACTTCAGTTCCCAGGATGGGTCCCATTAGCAGGACTGTTACCAGAATGGTAGGTGATCAATGACCGTGACTCTCTCTGACCTTTAGTCTTTAACGTCTGGCAAAATCCCAAGCTTAGATTATAGTACCATCTCCTCTGACCTGTCTCCACCTAACAACCAGACCTCTGACAATGGGGCAGGCTGGAGGGGCCAGAGACCCGTGACTGCCAACCATAAATGGAACCTGAAATAATGCCAGCTGAGCCCGTCTCCTCTAACCTCCCCAAACCGCTGCTCCTTTCTCTGCTCTTCTCAAACCCTCCACGTCCCTCCTAACCAACCATCAGTCCTCCTCTTTACTCACCACCCACGGGGTGGCCTCCTAGTTCAAACAAAGATCAGAAGGCACCACAAGGAGACTTCCTCAGCTTCCGGTTAGAGAACCCAACTGGTTCTGTACCCAGAATTCCACTCTCTCCTGCCGGAAGACAGGGTCCAGTCCCTCCACCTCTGCGGTCGCCCATCCCTACCTGCCTCTGGGGAACGTCATGCTCTCCATTTCACCTAAAATCTGACCGCTTCTCACGGTGCTGGGCCACCACCACTGCCATCTGCGCTGCTCCAGCTCCTACCCTTTCCTCCTACCTCACATCCTTCTCCGCACAGCTCACAGCGGCCACAGGGATTCCCTTAAAATGTAAACGAGATTACATTTGCTCAAAACAGATTATCCATAACTCTTATGATGTAAATCAGATTACATCTGCTCCTTTGCTCAAAACTTTCCACTGGCTTCACATCTCACACTGAGTAAAATCCAAAATCTTGACCTTGGCCTCCAAGCCTCTGTAAGATCTGGCCCCCTGCCATCCCTCTGATCTCACCCCCTCCCCCCCGACCCCCGCCTGCTGGAAACATGTTCCAGTTTGAGGGACTTTGTAACGGCTATTCCTGTTGCCAGGAAGCCCCTCCCTCCCCCAGACATGCGCAGGGCTCACTCCCTCACCTCCTTCAGTTCCCTGTTCCCATGTCACCTTCCCTCACCACCCAAAACCGCCACCTCTGCCCCTCCTTGTCATTCTCTGTCTCCTCACCTGCTTCACTTTTCCACTTTACCCCGGTTTATTTTTCTAATCTCTCTTCACAGTACTCACTGCCCTTGACATATTATTTATCAGTTCATTTGTTATCTATCTTCCCCAGGAGAGTATGAACTATGGTAACAGAGACTTTTGTCTGTTCTGGTCACTGCTGAATTCCCAGCACCTGGAGTTCCTGGGAAGAGAGGCGGCACTAGATATTTGTTGAATGAATAAACTGTCCTTTCTCTTTCCTGCATTATTTAACCTCTCACTCAGCTGGCTCCTTCCCAAGTTTAAACCTTTAAACAAAGAAAAGATAAGACAAAAAAACCTTCTGTGATCCACACCTCCCTCCTCCCCTTCACACCAGAGCCAAATTTGGCGAAAGAGCTGTCCACGCTCACTGCTTCTTTCCTCACCTCCTTTCCACACGCCCCGGCCTACTCCAGTCTGGCTTCACCTTCACCGACCACCGTACCACCAAAGGAGGTCCAATCAAGGTCACCAGTGCCCCGAATGTTTCTCAGTCTGATGGACATTTTCCCATTCTCCATCAACCTGACCTCCCTGCCGCACTTGACCTTGCCAACGTCACCCTCCCTGAAATGTTCTCTGCTCTGTCTTCAGAGGCACACATTCTCATCCACCCTCTGCTTCTTGCCCCGACTGCGCTCTAGGGCCTCTGCAGCTGCTTCCTCTGCCCAGCCAGGCAGGGGCTCCTGAGGCCCGGGTGGACCCTCGGGCTCTTCCTCTGTACACGCTCTCCCAAGGCCACCTCATCCTCACTGACACCTTCAGCTGCCACCCAGGCTCGCCTGACTCCTGAATCACGACCTCCAGCCCAGGCCTCTCACAAACATCAGGCTCGTCCGTCCAACCACCCGCTGCCTACTCCACCTGCCCAACTGGATGCTCAAAGGCAGGTGAGCCTCCACACATCAAGTCCCTGCCCAGATCACCCCCTGCACCCACACCCCTGCCAGGGAACGGCCCGCCATCCCGCCAGGCGGGTGAGTCACAAACTTAACAGCCTGTCTTACCAATTCGTTTCCTTATCCAAGGTTCTCATCCGATCCAGACAGGTTCTGTCAGCCTCACCTTCACACACTCGCCTTGCTGGGCTTCTGTCCTCACCACTCCGAGGCCAGGCACCGACATCTCACCCGGGGGACGGGAACTGGCTCCTCACTGTCCCTGGGCAATCCCTCTGGTCCTCTCTATGTGCTCTGAACACAGCAGCCAGAGTGATCCTTCCAAAGCACTAACCTGGTCACCACGCCCCCTTCTCCCGAGCTTACTCCTTATCAGCGTTGTCTCACTTCTTCCGTTCTGAAAATCAAACTCCTCACCATGAAAACCTTGGGCTCCTGCATGGTGGGGCCCTGGCCACCCTCCTACCTTATTCTCAAACACTCTCCCCTTTCATTTATCATGCTCCAACCACACAGTGGCCTCTTTCAGTTTTTTTTTATTAAAAAACCATGTTTTTTTCTATTGTGAGATAATTGTGGATTCACTTTTTAGCTTCCTTAACAGTTGTACTCCCCCCGCCACAGGGCCCTTGTACATGCTGTTCCCACATCCTGCCAAAATGCCTGTCACCCCAACCTATTTTTTTAAAGCTTTTATTTTTAAGTACTCTCCACACCAACATGTGGCTTGAACTCACACTCCCGGAATCAAGAGTCACTCTACTGAATGAGCCAGCCAGAAGCTCTGCCCACCTACTTAATTCTTATTTATAATTCAAATCTCAAGACTTTCTCAAGGAAATCTTCCCTCTCCCCTTTCGTTCACTCCCCTGCAGAACCAGGTTTCTCTCCTTCATAGGACTTTTTAGGTTAACTTGTTTTTTACGTTGATCCAGAGGATGTGATCATCGCACTAATCTACTTCTTCCCCATTAACTGCAAACTCCATGAGAACAGGGTCCTTGTTTGTTTCCCTTGCATCATGACACCAAATGTGACACCCAAATAAATATCTTCTCAGTGAATGTCACCCTTGTTTAGTCAACAGACAAAAGGACCATATACAGAACAAATATGCCCTAACCACTCCCTGGAACGGAGGAAAAATTTAAGAATTTAGCAGCACAAGAAGGCTGTTCTCCCCACACATCTATAAAAACGTAACAAAATACCTTTAATTAAAAAAAGTAAAAGACTTATTTACAACCAGGACAGTAGACTGAAAGAAGCTCCTTTAGGAAGACTCCGGGAATTGAAAACCGTCAAGGTTTTCTAAGACAACCTTGCTGGAAAGAAAGTGAAGTATTTTCCTGGCAGGCCCCTTAAGCCTGGTGAAACTGGTGAGGACTAAATACGGTTCTGAGCTATTTATATAGGAAACTCCATGTACTTGCTGATTAAGTACACGTTTTCACAAGTCTGCTCTTTTCCATAAAGAATAGTCTTACTGTTTTCCCAGCACTGCTTACAGAGTCTCCCCAGAGATTTCCAAGTCCAGGACGGAGCTCTAAATTCATCCAACAGCTTGCTTCACCGGCATCGAAATGTCAGAGACTAGAAAAACGTCCATAGACCTACTAATACGGGAGGCAGAGAAGAGCAAGCCTTCAGTTTCTTCTCCTTTAAATATGGCTAATCCCAGTGCCTCTAAATTTTAGCAGGCCATCTGTTGGCGCCACGTGTGTCACTGACTCCACTACATTGGTTCACTTATCCTTCACAATAATCCTGGGACAAAGGTATTATCACCTTGAGCATTTCAGGAAACTGAAGCTCAAAGAAGCTAAATTACCAGCTCAGCATCTCAGAACTAACCAAGAGGCAAAGTTTCCAACTCAGCTTTCAGTGAATTTTCTGCTGATCCAATAAGCAAACAGTTTTCAATAATCAAAATCCAACTTTTAGATGCTGCTTCTAGGCAGATGGCCCCTTCCTGAAGAATCATCATAAAGGTTTTCAACAAAAAGTCACCAGTCAGGGTCCTGGGTCCTGGTATTTCTCAAAACATTAATCTGTGCATGTAAACAAAACGTCTCAACAAAACACCAGAATTTGCCAAAATTAAAGTCTTCATTTTGTATTTCAACAGAAAGCCTTACTTTATTTGCTATGACAACTTAGGGATGGTTTTTATATTTTTCAAATTCTGCACTTCAGTTCTTCCTACTGGTGAGAACAGTTATTTTCAACACATCAAAAATTAGAATAACCACAACATCATATGGAGGACAAAAGCAATTCACTGTTTATCATATGGACACGAAAATGCTGACCTTTTCTTGCACAGTAACATACAACTAAGATCTCTGAGCTTACTCCCCTAACTGGCTTCTCCCCAAGGACATTTAAGCCCATTCAAGTCTCTTCTATTTTAAAAAAATAAAAAGAAAACCCCGGCCGGGATCCACGTCTCCGGCCCCCCCTTCACACCGCGGCCCAACTCTGGAACACAGTTGTCTGTGCCCACTAATTCCTCACCTCCCACTCAGGCTTCGACCATTCCATTCTGGTTTTCTCCTTCGCTGCGCCACCGAGACAGCTCGGGCTAAGACCGCCGATGGCCTGCGTGCCTCTCAATCCCGTGTACGGAGCAGAGTGGCAATTTTAAAACTGGATTTTATGATTTGTATGTCAGGACGGGGCACGTGTTATATCTGTTTCCCGCCTGTTTGTGCAGATGTGGGCAAGAGGTTCTCTGGGCCTCAGTTTCCCTTTGCCTGCTGTACCCAAAGATGGACACCGATTGATCACATGTGACACCCCAGAACTAATCGAAGGCAGTTTACTGGTGACAAAGAGAGAGGTCATAAATCAGAAAGCTTAATAACCCCACTGAAGCTTACGGGCCATCGGCTCTTTACCCTCATTTCTTTCTTCCCATTACTTCCTAAATTAAAGTAAACCGAAGACAGATGCAGCAAAAAGTTGTGTGTGTGGGGGGGGGGGGGACGCTGTCATCTTTGTGACTACAGGCTTTCAAATATATTCCCAAGTTCAATGATCTCTCTACTTACCGAATGCTTTCACTTAATGAAACTTCAGAACTGTACTGCAGTGCAATTATCGTTTAAAGACTCCATTGAGTATTTTACATACAATAACTTTCCTACAGAGAAGCGGCACGGCAGGGCAGGACTGGTGCGGATCCTGGGCTCCGGGGCCAGCCTGCAGTGTTCCACTCTGGCTCCAGTGCTTCCCGCTTGAGGGACGCTGGCCAATGTCTCTGGGCCCCACTGAGGATAATAACAGTAGGAACTAAACTGCAGCAAAGCCCATGGCATGGTGCCTGGAACACAGAAACGCTCAGTACCTGGTAGATATCACTAGTTATTACAGAACACGTGATTTTAAAAAGTCACTCAATTGCGCGATAATGACGCGTCAGTGGAGCTTCCTCGGAGTAATAAATGCTCCGCTCTGGCGAGGCAAGCCGCTAACGGGAGAGGCAGTGCCCGTGGGGGGGCAGGGCGCAGATGAAACTTCTCTGCACCTTCTGTGCCATTTCGCTGTGAACCTGAAACTGCTCTAAAAAAGAGTCTATTTAAAAAAAGAAATCACTTATTTCATACAAAAACCATATAGATATGCTGGCTATTCTTTTTATATTTTCTTGATAATGACTAAGAATGACACCAAGTAATTACTCAGCCCTTACTTGGCACTCTGCGTGGATTAAGTTACGAAATAAGATAATGCACCTCTTATCATATATAGATGAGAAGAGTATTGTTAGAACTCAGCTAACGTTTTCTAGATTTGCAAACAGATTTTTCCATACTCCATTTAAAACGCCCAGCTTATCTTGTCAAGTCTCCAAACTAGAATTTATAACTCAGTAATATAATTTAAAGAGAGATCATGGCAGAAAATGGCCCCTTAAGACAGTTATGAAAGGGGGGTTTAAGGATGTATGTGTGCGCCCCAACAAGATGGTGGAGGGTTCACGATTATGAAAACACATCAGAGCTTTGTTAACAAGGTAAAACGCACCAATACCCTTGGGGTGATGAATACTCTTTCAGGCTATTTTGATACCCCAGATAAAGGTTGGAAGGACACAATCCCCTAATTGGGCAGTCCACACCTACCTCTGCATTTGGCATTTAGTGCAGATAAGTCACTGAGATTTCTCCAAACCTGTTCCATCCTGATCATTGTCGCTTTTACAAGGGACAACCCCTGTCCTCACTGAGCTTTAGCCAGTTAACACTCCGATAAACACAGCCTCCTAGTTGTGTAATTACATTCTTATTTATGACATCGACAAACCAAATAGAGCAATAAGTCATTCCTGAACGAGGAACCAATGCAGGTTAAGTACATGAAGCTAGAGCCCTTGGGGGGGGGGGGGTCTGCAGTCTGTCACAGCTTAAATTAATAATCAAAAACAAGAGCTAGCCTTTACAGAGCACCTACCATGTGCCAAGTTCTTTGCACATTATCAACAAACTTCATCTTTACAATAACCCAATGAGGAAGGCATAATACCCGTCTAAGATCACAAAGATAGGAAGCGGAAGGCAAACGACTTGAACCCAGGCAATCTTAAGCCCAGAGAACACACTCCTAACCTCCCTACGGTGCAGGCCCTGCAGCCCTGATCCCCTCCCCCGAGACACTACAACAGACGGAAGCCTATCACGGCTGCTTCCTGTAAGCGCTCTCCACCATCTAAGTACTTCAACTTTGGGTGGTCATTTACGGTTCCTCTTATCAAAATTAATGATAATCTACACGCAGTAATCTCTAAAACGCCAGGCACGTTACAAAACTTCTTATGCACAAGCTCATACACAGGCTTGTTTCTGGGCACAGCTGCTGAAGATGCATCAGTCGCCATGTACTTTGCTATAGGTTTTCTATTGTTTATAAATAAAAGCAGTCGTTTCTATTTAGCAGCAAGGACACAATTACTCTCTTTTTAAAAATGGCCAGTTTGACTCAACACTGTGCATAGGTTTCCTTATAAATAGTTCCTATTACCCAACTTGACAATGATGAGCCACCATATCCATTTGTTTGCTATTCATTTAACCTATGGTCAAATGACTTCTAATAGAAGTTACTTCTTACAATTTACTACTAAAACATTGAACGTGCATTCCACAACTTCTGCATAAAGATATGATCCAGAAACAGCTAAAAAGTTCTCGATGTTATGACCCCTTATGACCCATAATACAATTTTATAAGTTGGCTGCAAAACTGTGATAAACAATTTGGTGAAAAGTCTGTGTTGTCTTCTGAAAGACGAATAAAAACTTTCCTGCCAAATAGCTCATTTTAAATTTCTGCAACAATACTCTTAAAGTAATATTGAGAGAATACACTCCAGGCAGATTTCAAAATGGAGTTCTAAGTATTAGGCTTTTGCCTAACAAACTGCTTTGGGGTGCTTATCCCGCATTCCTGATAAAACAATATCCAACAGTTAGCCTTGGTCTTCTGAATAGAAAAGCTTTACAAATCTAAACCTCGGTAAATTCCTCCAATTGATCCTGGATTTCACAGGACTAACATCTGTTTCCGGATTATCTAAGCAACTACAAGCTCTCAATCAATAGTTCCTGACCCTTGAGGGAGTCTCAGACCCTTCTGAGAATCGGATAAAACCATGAACCTTCTCCCCAAGAAGTGCAAAGTTCACAAGCCCGTTCCTAGGCCCGAAGAGAAGAGTATCAGTTCTGTACCTTACACCAAACATAGCGAGAAAAGTGATGGCAACTACAAACTCTCCAACAGAAAATCAAGCTTTCCATTTACTCAATTGGTTAGGAAAAAACAGGTCTTTTTAAAAGGCAAAAGAGGAACCTTTTAAAACCAAAGGCACTGGGGTGTTGAATGAGCTTGAAGCTGGGCTCTGGTCAAATGTATTGATCCTCAACACCCAGAACCCTTCTCCTTAAACTTCACATGGTGGACACTTCTTGCCTTTCAGTACTCAGCTCAAATGTCACCTTCTCAGAAAGGATTACTTTCTTAACACCCTATCAAAAGCAGTCCACGGGCCCTGTTTATCATAGCTTGCCCTTTTACTTCCACAAAAGCATTTATCAGTATTCAAAAATGTCTCCATAGTTTTGGTTTCCCCTTTTAAAGTATAAGCCCCAGAAGGGCACATATCTTGTCTGTCTTGTAGTGCCCATCACAGCGCCTAGTAGACAGTGGGCATTTGATAAATATTTCAATGATTAAAAGACAGGATGTTGATGCTGCGATCAACTACCAAGGTTTTAACTAGCTTTGAGTTAGAGCCCTGTTCCTCATTCCATAATGTGGGTCCATCCAATCAGCACCTACTATGCGTCAGACAGTGCCGGTCCAGGGGATCCAGCAGTGAATGAAACAGACGAGTCTTTCTGCCCTCAAAGAACCTCTATTTCAGTGTATTGCCCGCCAACGAGCAGATCACTTGCACCTACCTAAGAGGTGTGGGATATGATGGAGTTATGGGAGATCCCCAAATGAAAGGAAAACATTCCCCAACCCTCAGGGGTTTTGCTAAGCCAACTGAGTAGAGCACTTGCTCTGCTCACATGGGGGAACCCTAACCAGCAGAACGCAGGTGAAGAGAAAACTTGGGGCAAGGACTACTGCTCCTGAGGGTGGTGAGGGGAGGAACCAGGAAACAGGACGGCAAGGCGTCGTGGCAAGAGCCCTGGGCTGGGAGGCTGGGGAGCGCTGGCTGTCACTAACTTGCTAGGTGACCTTGGGCCAGTCTCGAGCTACCAGGACATCAGTTTCCCCGGGGTATAATGAAGGAGTCGGGAGGGTGGGATTCGAGGTCGGGAGAGGTGGAGACCAGGAGGCCGGGCGGGGTAACGGCCGGCGTGGGGAGGCCGGCGCGGGGCCGGGCCGGGGCGGCTCACCCACCGAGCGCCACCTGGCAGGCCCTGCGCAGCTGGGAGTGCTGGGGCCGCTTCACCTCCTTGTCGGCTAGGATCTTCTCCAGGGCCCGGGACACGAACATGCTCTTGGTCTGGCTCTCCTGCATGGCCCCGGCCCGGCGGGGGCTGGCAGCCCCGCGGGCGG
>NC_043711.1:94387233-94450645 GCF_006229205.1 Suricata suricatta | reverse complement strand
GGGGCTGGCAGCCCCGCGGGCGGTGCGGGCAAGCGGGCGAGAGAGGCTGCGGGCCCGGCGTCCCGGCCAGCACCGGCCGCGTCCGTCCGCGCCGCCCCGTCAGGAAGCGACGCCGCGGCCCCACGGCGCCGCCATGTTGGAGCGCGTCACGTGACCACGTGACTGGCGGGGCCTCTACGGCCGCCGAGCGTCCGTCGACCCCGTGACCCCGGCGGGGCGGGGCCTGAGGCTGGGGGCGGGGCCCGTGGGTGAGGAGGGGAGGGGCGAGGGTGGAGGAAGTAGGAAAAACGGTGGGGGAAGCGAATGGGAGTGGGTGAAAGGGGCTGAGAGGGACAAAGGAGAAATGTGAAGAGGACAGGTAGGGGGTCGACTGGAGGCGAAGGGGTGAGGGAGAGAGAAGGTAGGAAGAGGAGAGTTTAGGAGAAGAGCAGAGAAGAGGGGAAAGAAGACGGGGATTCATGGACACTCTCAAAACGCAGGATTCCTCCATGCCTGTTGGCAAGACACACACCTTTTACCCAACCTTTCCATCGCTGCAGTGCAGCACGCGCCTGGCCGTCCAGTTCGGTGAACTGTGTGTCTAGTGCCACCTCCGTGCACCTCCCTTTGGAGTGTGTCTGTCCATGTTCATCAATCTGTGGTTCTTCACAGTGCTGTGCATGGGCCAGGGGTGTTTGGGGGCGTCTGACAGAGGAAGAAACAGAGATTACCAGGGTCACAAAGCCTACAAGTGAGTGTAAGAAGACAAATTCTGGACCCCGGAGCCCCTTGCAGTCTATCTACTCCCAATGATATCATAACACCCCTGGGGATGTCCCCCAGAGCCCCTCCTCTCATACCACGTGTATGCTGCAAGGCAGCTGGGGTGCATTTGCGCTCATGCAAGGAGTGTGTCTTTCTCGGAAGGACATGGCATGCACAAAAGCTCCAAACATCTCAGGAGGTCCTCCCTGACAGCCTCGTGGACAGGAGCCCCTTCTCTCCCTATTTGATGTTTTTCACAACACTTCCTGGCCTTTTGCACTTGTTGACTTGTGTGTTGTCAGACTAGGGTGTAGGTGTAGGTCACAAAGGGACAGAGTTCTCCCCAGGGTCTGGTCCAGAGCCAGGTAGAATGTTTCATGGCCATAAATTTCATTACTGTAATGCAACTTTGCTGCTCCTCTCGAGGGAGGTGATGTTTGTTTCTCCACCCTCTTGATTTGCCTCTTGACTAACAGAATGTGGTGAGCCTGTCCTGTGCATCGAGAGGCCTCAGGTGCTCAGGAGCAACCTGAAGAAAGAGCACATGGAAAGAGAGGCCGGTTATCCCAGAACTCCCAGCTGAGCCCAGCCCCCAGCCAACTCACTAGCTGAATACAGCAGCTTGCGTAACCTCTTGTGAAACAAGCAGAACTGCCCAGCCAACCCACAGAAGAGTGGGAAGCAACACATTATTGTTATGTTACACCACTATATTTGGGAGTTGCTTGTTACACAGCAATCATCATTGAGACACCTCTCAATCCTTATGTGTTGAATGAATAAGTGAACTAATGGATGCGTGAAACTCAAAAAATGCAGTATATGGGGCACCTGGGTGGCTCAGTCAGCTAAGTGTTTGACTTCAGCTCAGGTCATGATCTCACAGTTTGTGGGTTCGAGCCCCCCGTTGGGCTCTGTGCTGACAGCTCAGAGCCTGGAGCCTGCTTTGGATTCTGTGTCTCCCTCTCTCTCTCTGCTCCTCCCCAACTCATTCTCTGTCATTCTCGGTCTTTCAAAAATAAATAAACGTTAAAAAAAATTGTAATACAATATAATCCAAGGAGTAACAGGTGTTTTGAGCCCCCCCCCCCAACAAGTCAGGCCAAGTCATTTTCCTGCTATAAAACCTACAATGACTCCCAATTGCCTTAGAATTGCCTCTAAGTATCTCACTGTGGCTGATTCTCTGCCCTCACTTCTCTCTTTCCTTCTTCCCCCTTGGGACTCTCCAGCCATTCTGGATTCTTTTTTGTTCCCATCAAGGGCTTGGCTTATGCACCTCTGTTCCTTCCAATTAGTAATTCTCACTGAGGCCAATACCAACCCTGGGGACATTCTGAAGTTTTATTGTCATGATAGGGGAGCAGGACTTCTTGGAAACATCCTACAGACAGTGGGACAATCCTACAGAGTCCCACATGGCCGGAGTAGACATTCTTGGAGGTGAAAAACCTGTTAATAGTCATCTGAACCTAGGATGTACATCTGCTTAACATATACACACAAGCATTTTTCATAGTCTTAATATATATTGAATTTTCCAGGAATGTAACTATTATAGTAATTCCAGAGAAACCTGTATTCTGTCTGGAACTTTACCAAACTTTGTTCTCTATTTCAAAACCACATTGCTACCATTTACACTAGCCCTGGAATTTGAGTTGCCACAACAGCACCCCTGATCAATCGGCAGTTGTCCCGATCCCGGAGATTCTACTTTTAGGTTCCAGCATGTGACTGCTTTATTATATCTCTTTGTGTAATTGTGCCTGGGCACGTATATATTGAAATAAAATTTGTGGGTTGTACATCGCTTTCCTTTTGTCTTTGTTTTTTGTTGCCTTAAAAAAATTATGTATAGGGGTGTCTGGGTGGCTCAGTTGGGTAAGTGTCCAACTTCGGCTCAGGTCACGATCTCACAGTTCATGGGTTCGAACCCTGCGTTGGGCTCTGTGCTGTCAGCTAGCTCAGAGCCTGGAGCCTGTCTCCTCCTCTCTCTGACCCTCCCCTGCTCATGCTATCTCTTTCTCTCTCAAAAATAAATAAAACATTAAAAAAAATTTTAAAAATAAGGGGAGAGTGGTATCTGTTGGGGTTGGAAAACACATCTGGCAGACACCTTTCCATCAATCCACTCTCAGCTCAAGGTCACCCACAAGGCAGGTTTTCACCAACTTTCCCATCATATCACACCCACCTTCACCACTGGATTCCACATCATCTTGATTTATTTATTACACTAAACTTAATTTGAAGTGGAGGTGTTTATTTATCTGTATATCAGTAATCTATTGCTGCATAATAAATTACATGAATGCTCAGTGGCTTGACATCAAGCATTTATTATGTCATAGTTTCTGTGGACTTTGAGAGCAGCTTGGGTTCTGGCTCAGGGGCTCCCATGACACTGTAGTGAAGCTGCCACCTGGGGCCGCAGTCATCTGAAGGCTTGACTGGGGCTGGAGGAGTTGCTTCCAAGGTGGTTCACTCTCATGGCTGTTGGCTACAGGCCTCGGTGATTCACCTCGCCATGGAGCTGCCTGACTGAGCCTGTGACGTGGCCCCTTGCTTTCCCTAGAGAGTGATCCACGAGAAAAAAAGAGAGAACCACCATAGAAAGGGGCAGTAATTTTTGTGACCTCCACCTCGAGGTGACTTGCCAATGAGACTGATGGGGGTGCTGTTTCAGAGACTCGACTGTGGCTGACATAAATGGTAGAGCTCTGGTCCTGCAAGGGTGAATGACATTTGGTAAAGTTCCAGACAAAACACAGCTTTCCCTTGATTTGCAAAAAGTTGCTTTTGAAGCGAATGACTAAGTCCAGCCCAGACTCGAGGAGAAAAATTAGGCTCCACCTTTTTAAAGGAAAAGTCTGTTTTCACATGAGTTTGTTTGCTTATCGTCTCCTCTTCCCCAGGTAGAATGTGCATCCATGAAGGTAGAGACCGTCTGTCTTGTTGTTATCTCTATGCCCAGAGCATGGAGGACGTGCTCGGTAGCTATTTATGGAATGAATGAATGAACGAATGTATGAATGAATGAATGGAGGTGTCTGGATTGGGATCCACAGGATTTAATAATTTTATCTGCAAGTTATTTGGGGGCAACTTCTGTGTTTCTATGGGCACAATAACAGTCCCCAAAGATATCCACTTTGCAACCTCCTGAACTTGTGAATATATTACCTTAGAGAGTGAAAGGGGCTTTTAAAAAATTATCTCTATGCCCAACGTGGGGCTCCCAACCCTGAGATCAAGTGTCACATGCTCTACCGACTGAGCCAGCCAGACACCTCACAAAAGGGACTTTGAAGGTGCGATTAAGTTAAAGGTTTTGAGACTGGGAAATCACCCTGGATTACCCAACTGGCTCAATATAATCACAGGGATCTTTATAAGAAGGACACAGGAGGGCCAGAGTCAGGAGGAGACGAGGTATTGACACAGCGGTGATGTGGGACCACAAACCAGAGAACTCAGGTAGCCTCTAGAAGCTGGAAAAGAAGAAATGGGATCCACAAGGAACACTGCAAGGAACACAAGGTGTCTCCACAAGGAACACCATTCCGCTGCTCCGTTACACCTCTGACCTCTCAAACTGGGAGCGAATAAATTGGTATTGTTTTAAGCCGCTAAATTTGCGGTCATTTGTTACAGAAGTTAAATTTGAATGTCAGCTAAACGATGAATAATTTTTTGAGTATAAGTCTGTCCCAGGCAATAACTGGGACACTGTTATATTACAAAACTTCACCATTTACCTGAAATTAAAATAAAACTGGAGGGGAAAACATTTATAACTGGAGGGGCACCTGACTGGCTCGGTTGGAAGAGCATGTGATTCAATCTTGGGGTCATGAATTTAGGCCCCATGTTGGGTGTACGGATTAAGACAAAAATAAAGTAAATAGGGCACCTGGGTGGCTCAGTTGGCTAAGTGTCTGACTTCGGCTCAGGTCTTGATCTCACAGTTTGTGAGTTCGAGCGCTGCATCAGGCTCTGTGCTGACAGCTCAGAGCCCACTTTGGATCCTGTTTCCCTCTTTCTTTGTCCTTGCCCCGCTTCCTTGCACTCTTTCTCTCTCTCTTTCTAAGACAATATTTTTAATTAAAAAAGTTTTTAATGTTTATTTTTGAGAAACAGAGCATGGGTGGGGGAGGGGCAGAGAGAGCAGGAGACACTGAGAGAAGCAGGCTCCAGGCTCCAAGCTGTCAGCACAGAGCCCGACGTGGAGCTCGAACTCATGAACTGTGAGATCATGACCAGAGCCAAAGTCAGACATTTAACCGACTGAGCCATCCAGGTGTCCCTATTTTTTTTAATGCAAATGAAGCAGCTTTTTAAAAACTTTTTAAATGTTCATTTATTTTGGAGAGAGAGACAGAGCATGAGCAGGGGAGGCTCAGAGAGATGAGGAGACGCAGAATCCGAAGCAGGCTCCAGGCTCTGAGCTATCAGTACAGAGCCCGACACGGGGCTTGAACTCAGGAACCACAAGATCATGACCTGAGCTGAAGTCAGATGCTCAACCGACTGAGCCACTCAGGCACCTCCTGGTGCCCTTATTTATTTTTTAAATATTTATTTGTCTTTGGGGCACCTGGGTGGCTCAGTCGGTTAAGTGTCTGACTTCGTATCTGGTCATGATCTCACGGTTCATGGGTTCAAGCCCCACGTCAGGCTCTGTGCTGACAGCTCAGAGCTCACTTTGGATCCTTTGTCTCCTTGTCTCTCTGCCCCTCCCCTGCTCTTGCTCTCTCTCCCAAAAGTAAATAAACATTTAATAAATAAATACATACATAAATAATAAACTAAGTAAAAATAAAATATAACTGGATACATTGTGTTTTATCTAACAATCCCATCCCAGGCTCCCTTTGCCTGCAGCCGCGTTGGGCCCATGAAGCAATCTGAAATAGTTTTTCGCAGCAGAGCAGCGAGAGCAGGCACCTGGGTCCCCGGCGTTCGGGGGGGGCCATACCAGCCCTGGGGTGCTTACCTCTGCCTTTTACATAAGGCAGCCTTTTATTTTCAGTTCCCTGTCTCTTGCAGCCGAACCTGGTCCTGACTGTTACTGGCCGCGAGCAGCGTCCTGCTTTCCGAGTAACGTCTCAACTTGGAAGCACGAGCCAGCCACCCAGGGCCCTTGTGGCCGCGCCTCAGCCCGCCTTCCCAGCTGCTTCCCGCCACACACAGGCTCTTCATACCCCTCACCATGCTGGACGGCCTGAGCCTGCCCCCACAGGGCCTCTGTGTGCCGCCGGTCTCTGTAAGACGTGTTTCTTTTCTGTGTTTACTTTAAGGCGAAACTCAAACACAGCCTCCCTGATTCTTGCGGCAGGGCTGGGGAGGAGGGTGCTTGAGGCCGAAGCCCCGTTTGTTTGGGGGCCTTACATTCAGGGCCAGCCTCAGAGGTAGACTTGCGAGATTCTCTCCAAAGGAAGCTGTGTGTGTAGTAGCTGCATTCTGTTTGTTTGTGTACACGTGTCCAGTTACGCTAGAAAAATGTTGACATTTCAGTGTAAATATTTAAGACACCACCTTCGTGGGGTTTTGTTGTTTGTTTGCCCCTGGATCTTGGTGTGGACTCCCTGCGGAGAGGAAGACCCTGAGACAAGGCTTCAAGTGTGTGTTTGGGAGGTAACCCCAGGACAAGGCAGCAGGGGGGTGGGGGGGTGGGGTGGGGGGATGGAGCCGACACAGGGGTGATATCAAGCCAGACCCCACTGAGGGCACCTGGGGCTCCATGCCCCTGGAGGGCCTGGGAGCAAGCATAGGTGTGCGTCAGAGTTATCCCAGGCAAGGGATGTGGAAGCCAGGGTATTAATTCATCCAGTTCCCATCCATTATTGCCCACAGCTGCTTCTCAGCGCATCGGCGCTGACACTGGGTCCCGCACACCGGCTGACCAAGTCCCCCCAACCCCCCGCCCCCGACCCATTGGGAAGCAGCCTCCTCTGGCCAAGAGAGGTGAGTGCCCAGGGCAGACGGCTGGGGCACCGACAGTGTCTGCTGCACACCATTTGGGTACTTTTTTGTTCTTAAATACACCCGCCCCTTGGCTGGAGCACTCTCCCGGGGCACCGATGTGTGCTCGGCCACGTGTTGGGCCGATCAGAAGTGCTGGCAGGTTGACACCCTTGGGAGACCCACCTAAGGATGAACAGAGGGGTCCTGAAGCATGCTCGACTGTGTCCCAGAGGTCCTTGGTGCTCTCTGGCCAGAGAGCACATCCATGGTGGCTTCCTTCCCCACTCTGTCCCGCGTCCCCGCTCGCCTGCTGGGCCTGCCTGGCACACCACGCACACCCAAGTCTTTGCTGCAGAATGTGCTTCTGAGGGGGACCCAGCTGCAGCAGACAGGATGATAGCTGCCCAAGGATACCGGCATCCTGACCCCTGGGACCTGTGAATACACGGCCCTCCCTGGCAGGGGGGATGGAATCAAGGATCTTGAGATTATTCTGGGTTATCTGGGTATGCTAACTATACATTTTTTAAAATATTTTTTTATTTTTGAGAGACAGAGACAGTGCGAGCAAGGGAGGGTCAGAGAGGGAGACACAGCATCAGAAGCAGGCTCCAGGCTCTGAGTTGTCAGCACAGAGCCCAACGCAGGGCTCGAACCCACAAACTGTGAGATCATGACCTGAGCCGAAGCCGGATGCTCAACCGACGGAGCCCCCAGGCGCCCCATGGGTAGGCTCACTATAATCACAAGGGTCCATGTAAGTGAAAGGAGGAGGCAGAAGAGGCAGAGGCAGAGAAGGGAGGCGTGACAGGAGCAGAGGTCAGACGGATGCTGCCGCCGGCTTTGGAGGAGGACGAGGGCTGCAAGCCCCGCCATGTGGGCTGCCGCTAGAATTTGAAAGAGGCAGGAAAACAGATTCTCCTCAAGAACCTCTAGAAGGAAACACAACTCTGCCAGCACCTTGGATTTGGCCCAGTGAGACCACTTCAGATGTCCGACCTCTAGAACTGTCGGGTAACAAACTTGTATTTTAGGCCACTAAGGTTGTGTCACTTGGTTAGAGCAGCCATAGGACACTAACACCTAGAAAGTGAGTCTATCAGAGAAGTTTCTGACTTACAAACAACAGGATTCACACCAGATAATTTAAGCAGGAAACAGTTTTATTGGAATAGACCGAGAAGCTCATAGAAACTCTGGGAGGCCCAGAGACTCATGTTTGAGGGTCTGCAGCCACATGCAAGGTATGTGTGTCACCGTGGGGACACCTCAGAAAGACCCCACTGCTCCTACCTGGGCTACCGACCCTCCGTGGGCCTGGGACCCACAGAACTGGTCTTACTCCTTGTTTTGGCCGCCCACTGCTGTGTAACAATCTAGCCACAACTTAGCGGCTAAAACAGCGACTTCTTTCTCACAACTCTGTGATCAGAACTGCTCGGGATCAGCCAGGTGCTTCTCCTGTTGTGTGTGGTGTTGTGTGTGTGTGATTACCGCTCTAGTCCTGCCGTCTTCGGGGCCTCACGCAATGCCGGGACACCCAGAATGGTTTGCCCCCACCTCTGGCACCTTGGGGAGGACAGCTGAGGTGCCAAGACAGCTGGGACACCTGGCCTCTCTCCTCGTAGACTCAGGGTCTGTCCCTATGTGACCTCGCCACACGGTCCCTGCTGGCAGGGTAACCAGAAGGCTCCCCAAGGTGCAGAACCTGAAGCTTCCAGACCTCCTTAAGGCTGAGCCTCCTGGGGCTCAGTATCCCTTGCCCCGCATTCTATTGGTTCAGTCAGGGCAGGAGATCAGGCCAGAAAGGATGTTTGAGGAGCTATGTGGGCACGTGAATACATGAATACGAAGAGGCTGGCTGATGGTGGCCGTCTTGGAGAAGGGCTGCCACACTGCTCTTCCCGGAACAGCCGCAGGTCTCCTGGGACCGTCACCGTGCAGAAGTCCCACCCGTGAGGCCTCCAGCACAGTGCACAGGGGAAGAGCGCCCGAGTCCTGAGCTGCCACATAACCCAGGCACGCTGTCCTGAGTCCTGCACTCGGAGGCCACCCAGAGAAGCCCCGGCTGAGGCCCCCGTGGAGAGAGGGAGATGCCAGGCCCCCCCAGCTGCTCTGCCCACCCCCCCCATGACAGCTTCAGTAGGCATCAGACTGCAGTCACATCAGAAATCTCCAGCCTGGGGCGCCCAGCTGGTTGAGTGTCTGACTTTAGCTCAGGTCATGATCTCACGGGTTATGAGTTTAAGCCCCACCTCGGGCTCTCTGCTGTCAGTACAGAGCCCACTTCGGATCCTCCTTCCCCCTCTCTCTCTGCCTCTCCTCTGCTCATACTCACTCTCTCAAAAATAAATAAAACGTGGGGCGCCTGGGTGACTCAGCTGGTTAAGTGTCTGATTTCGGCTCAGGTCATGATCTTACGGTTTGTGAGTTCGAGCCCTGCTTCAGGCTCTGTGCTGACGGCTTGGGGCTGGCTTTGGGTTCTCTCTCTCTCTCTCTCTCTCTCTCTCTCTCTCTCTCTCCCTTCCCCAGCTCACACTCTATCTCTCAAAAATAAAATAAAAACATTTTTTAAAATGTAAAAAAATAAAACATTAAAAAAAGACATCTCCAGCCAGAACTACCAAACCACCCTCTTCCCGAATTCCTGACCCACAAAACGGAGACAGGTGCTGATGTTTTGTTGTTTGAAGCCGCCAAGTTTTTGGGCGACTTTCTAAAGTAATAGTAACCAGGACAGTTATTTAATGACAAAAGGACGGGTCCCCCTGCTAGAATGGCTCTAGGAGAGAAGCTGCTCCAGACAGAGCGGCTTCTGCCACTTTCTGGCTGACAGCAACGAAGGTCATGAAAAACAAGCAGATTCCAGACAACTTTATAAAGCTAGACGAAGAGGCCTCAGGACTGCCTGCGTGTGAGAATGAGGGAGGGTAGGGAGGCTAGGTAGGAGGGCCCCCAAGTTTCTTGTCTGGGGACACAGACAGGTGGTGAGGCCATTTACCGAGCCACAGTACACAGGAAAAGCTGGTTTCCTAAGAAGGAAACCATAAACCCCAACTCCAGGTCTTCCCCTTCCAGTAGATATTCCTCATAAGCAAGGCCAGCCTCTCTGGTATCACCTTTTCTCTTTTCACCGAAAGGGAAAGGACAGACCCTCCACCCTACCTCCATCCTCAACCGCGATGCAATTTGCGTCTCAGCCACCAGAGGACGACATTGTTCAGGAAGTCCAGACTGACTCGCCACCCCGTCTGCCTCCCTGGGCTCTGGAAGAGAGGTGGGGAAAAGGTTTCGGCCTCCTCATTCTCGGGAGCTGCCCCGGCACCGGAAGAAAGTCGGAGAGCTACGTCACGTCACGTGTGAGCGTCTGGCCCTGGCTTATCCGACCCCTCAGTGCTAATCAGGAAAAGTCTCCCCCAGCAGTTTTCCACAAGCCCACCTCACAAAGCAAGGGAGTCTTCCTTACATATTTTCATTACCAGCCTTAGGAGAAAGTCAGCCAAGTTTGGTTCTGAAACACTGATACTTCTGTCCTGTGACCTCCCACCCACATCGATGACCTTTAGTGTCCCCTTTCCTCCTTTCTGTGCTTCCAACAGTGGGAGCTTACACCTTCCTCTGTGGGACTAGAAGGCAAAGAGGACAGTAGTTTCTTTTTTTTTTTAAGTTTATTTATTTTGAAAGCGAGAGAAAGCTTTGGGGAGGGGCAGAGAGAGAGAGGAGACAGTGAGCATCCCAAGCAGGCTCTGGACCGCCAGTACAGAGCTCAGTGCGGGGCTCGAACTCACAAACCCTGAGATTGTGGCCTGAGCCGAAGTCAGATGCTTAACCGACTGAGCCTCCCAGGCGCCCTGACAGCTGTTCCTTATAATGAGTTCATCTACAGCTGCCCCCGAAATTCTCCAAGGGGATTCAGGAGCTTGGGGGAGGTGGCTTCTCCGAGCCTCACAGCCCTCCTCTTCCTGCTGCTCCAGGTCTTCCTTCGGGTCCTTCATGACGGCACTAGGACCCCGGGCGTCTCCTGACCTTCTGAGGCCGGCTGCTTTCCTCCGGAACAGGTGGCAGGCACGTGAGGGCTCATTGCTCACCTGGCCTCCATCAGAGGTGATGGGACTCAGAGCCTCGGGGGCCCAGGAGGACAGGGGACAAAACCCACCCGCTCTTTCTGTGAATGCCCCAACTGGAAGAGGTTATTTGGCAGTAGAACCTCTGTTCCTAAAGGTGCTGAGACTCTAAGGGTTGCAGACTCTGGTTGGGTAAAAATGGTCTCCAGGACCTGCGGGCATGTAGAAATCACCGTGGCTCGCTCAGGCCTCTGCCCCTCACCTGCTCTTCCCGTGGTCAGAACGTGATTCTGTCTGAGTTCTCTTGTCCCATGTGCCTCAAATAAACCAATTATCCTGGTTTTTGTTCTTCTCGGAGCCTGAAGCTCCTTGGGGGTAAGAACTGCTTTTTGCACATCTCAGAATTCCCTAGAGCTGAGGTACCTGACACCGCCCTGCTACACACACATTCACGCACACACACGGACATACACACAGCCTGGCTAGACTGTGAGGAGGCGTGTTGCATTTTGTTTAACCCGTTCACAGTACTTCGTGGAAAACAACAACGTAATGAAGTTTGCATAAATTTTGAACAACTGCTCTTTATTCTACTATTTTATTTTTTCCCCTGTTTTTTATTGAATTTTGAGAGACAGAGACAGCATGGGCAGGGGAGGGTCAGAGAGAGAGGGAGACACAGAATCTGAAACCGGCTCCAGGCTCCAAGCTCTGAGCTAGCTGTCAGCACAGAGCCCAACGCGGGGCTCGAACCCACGAACCATGAGATCATGACCTGAGCTGAAGTCGGATGCTCAACTGACTGAGCCACCCAGGCGCCCTTATTCTACTATTTTAATCTCTTTCCTTTGTTGGGGATAGTGGTGGTGGTAGTTAACATGTTCTCTCTCTGTGAAGTAATGATGAAAAGATTTCTTTGATCTTAAAGTCTTTACTTGTTGGCATAATGAATAGATCATCTTCCATAGATTGCCCAATCATCTGTTTTGTTTTCAGGAATTTTTACTGGCCTTGAGAAGTCCAAAAAGCTGAGAACTCTTGTCCTGCCACAGCCAGCGGAGTCCCCAAAGCAGAAAACATCCAATTGCCACATGACCCGGCCATTCCATCTGAAGTGTATGCTCAAGAGGGTGAAAAACAGGGTCCATAAGATCTGGTACAGGAATGCTCATAGCGGCACGCTGCGTGACAGCCAAATGGTGGAAACAACCCAAACATCCATCGACTGATAAACAAGATGTGGTCTGTCGGAAACAACCCAAATGTCCGTCAACTGATGAATGGATAAACAAGATGTGGTCTGTCGGAAACAACCTAAGCATCAGTCAACTGATGAGTGAATAAACAAGATGTGGTCTAGCCATACAATGGAATACGATTTGGCCACTAAAAGGAGGCAGTACTGAGACTTATTACAATGTGGATAAACCTTGAAAACATCACACTCAGTGAAAGAAGATAGAGCAAAAGGACAAAGGTTGTATGATTCAACTTCTATGAAATATCTAGAATATGCAAATTCATAGAGACAGAAAGTAGGTTAGAGGTTATGGGGGCTTGGGGGTAGAAGGCAATGGGGGGTTATTGTTGAATGGATACAGAGCTTCTGTTTGCAGTGACAAAAACTTTGGAAATAGGGGCGCCTGGGTGGCTCAGTCGGTTAAGCGTCTGGCTTCGGCTCAGATCATGATCTCACAGTTCGTGGGTTCAAGTGCCGTGTCAGGCTCTGTGCTGACAGCTCGGAGCCTGGAGCCTGCTTCCAATTCTGTGTCTCCCTCTCTCTCTGACCCTCCCCTGTTCCTCGCACTGTCTCTCTCTGTCTCTCAAAAATAAATTAAAAAACAGGAAAAAAAATTTTAAAAAACTTTGGAAATAGTGTTGACAGTTGAACAACTTAATGAATGTGATTGAGGCCACTGATGTACACCTAAAATGACACATTTTATGTTACATATAATTTAGCACCATAAAAAGTGAAGAACGTGAAAATAATCCAAATGTCCACCAGCTAGTGAATGGTTAAAAAAAATGTATATCTATACACTAGAACAGCATCAGTGGCTAGAAGGAACGCAAGGGTTATCCATTTACAGGAATTGAAAACTATGATTCCAATCATATCAATATCCAAAAAGGCAAATGTGATAACAGAGAGAGGAGATTAAAGTCTCCTGCAGCTGGGGCGGGGGGATTGATGGCAAGTGGGCTTGAGGGCTCTTTTTAGGGTAATGGACATATTCTAGAATTGTACTAATGGCTACACTGTATAAATTTCACAAACCTCATTGAATTGTAGAGTTAAGGTAGTGGATTTCATGGAATGTAAACAACATTTTGATAAAGCTGTTTTTAAAAAAGAAGGAAATGACTGGGGTGCCTGGGAAAGTCAGTCAGTTAAGTGTCTGACTCTTGATTTCAACTCAAGTCATGGTCTCAAGCCCCATGCTGGCCTCTTTGCTGACCGCACAGAGCCTGCTTGGGGCTCTCTCTCTCCCTCTCTCACTGCGCATGTGCAGTCACTCTCAAAATAAATAAATAAGCTTTTTTTTTTTTTTAAAAGAAAAAGGGGCACGTGGGTGGCTCAATCAGTTAAAGCGTCCGGCTCTTAGTTTTGGCTCAGGTCCTGATCTCACAGTTCGTGAGCTCGAGCCCCATGTCGGGCTCTGTGCTGACAGCACGGAGCCTGCTTAGGATTCTCTCTTTTCCTCTCTCTCTGCCCCTCCCCTGCTCACTCACTTTCTCTCTCAAAATAAATAAATGAACTTAAAAAACCATTTTTTAGTGCTTTTTATTTATTTTTGAGAGACAGAGAGAGACAGCGCAAGCAGGGGAGGGTCAGAGAGAGAGGGAGGTACAGAATCTGAAGATAGGCTCCAGGCTCTGAGCTAGCTGCCAGCACAGAGCCTGACATGGGGCTCGAACCCACGAACCGTGAGATCTGACCTGAGCCGAAGCTGGACGCTTAACTGACTGAACCACCCAGGTGCCCCAATAAATGAATTTTAAAAATTAATAAAAATAAAAAATAAAAAAAGAAGCAAATGACAAGGGTTGGTGAGGATGTGGTGAGATTGAAACCCTTGTGCACTGCTGGAGGGGTGTAAAGTGGCGCAGCTGCTGCGGAATACGGTATGGCTGCTCCTCAAAAAATCACACACAGAATCACCACACGGTCCAGCAGTTCCTCTTCTGGATACATGCCCCAGAGAACCGAAAGCAGGGACCCAAACAGGCATTAGAACACCCATGTTGATAGCATTATGCACAATGGCCAGAAGGTGAAAGCAACCTAAGTGTCTAATGACAGATGAATAGAGAGAGAGAGAGAGAGAGAGAGAGAGAGAGAGAGAGGGTATTATTCAGCTTTAAAAAGGAAGGAAATTCTGACACAAGCTATGCTATGGATGAACCCCAAAAGACATTCTTTTTTTTAAATTTTTTTAAATGTTTTACTTATTTTTGAGAGAGAGAGAGAGAGAGACAACGTGAGCAGGGGAGGGTCAGAGAGAGAGGGAGACACAGAATCCAAAGACAGGCTCCAGGCTCTGAGCTGTCAGCACAGAGCCCGACGCAAGGCTTGAACTCATGAACTGTGAGATCATGACCTGAGCCAAAGCTGGACACTCAACCGACTAAGCCACCCAGGAGCCCCCCGAAAGACATTCTGTTGAGTGAAACAACTCAGATAGAAGAGGACAAGTACTGGGTGACTCCACTCTGATGAGGTCCCCGGAGCAGTCAAACTCAGAGACAGAAAGTAGGTTCCCGGGAGTGAGGGGCTGGGAGGCGGCTAGTGCTTCACAGTCACGGGGTCTCGATCCGAGAAGATGAGGCAGCTCTGTGGCTGGACGGTAGCGATGGTTGCACAACATGGCAGATGTGCCCAGTGCCCCCGAGCTGTGCCCTTAGAAATGGTGAAAATGGTAAATTTTATGTCATGTACAATTTGCCACAATTAAAAATAGAAAAGTAGGGAGTAAGCAGATGTGTCACATGCTGGTGAGTGGTCCAAGTTATGGACAGAGACATCACAAGGAGAGGAAACTCCAGACTAACAGCCTTATGAGTACAGACAGAGGTAAATATCCTTCCTGAAATACTAGCAAACTCACTCTAGGAACATATGAAAAGGATTAGGCACCAGAAATGTATCCCTGGAATGAGAAGTTGACTTAACATTAAAAAATCAGTTAATATAATGAACCATATTAACAGACCAAAGGATAAAAACCACATGATCATCCCACAGATACAGAAAAAGCATTTGACAAATCCAACACAAACTCAACAGCCTTTTATGATAAAAAAAAAAAAAAGCACTACATGAACTAGGAAAGAGGGACTTCCTCACCCAGTAAAAGACATCTACAAAAATCCCACAGCTAACATCCTCCTTAATGATGAAAAAATGGATGCTTTCCACCTGGGATCAGAAGTAAGACAAGACTGTCTGCTCCCAACACATGTAGTAAATATTGTACTGGACACTGCAGCTGGGTCAATCAGATAAGAAAACTAAATAAAAGGCATCCAGATTGGAAAGGAAGAAACAAGACCATGCTATGTGCAAATAACATCACCTTGTGTAATATAAATGGTAAGGAATTTATTTAAAAACAATTAGGACTCGAGGGTGCCTGGGTGGCTCAGTGGGTTAAGCGTCTGACTTCAGCTCAGGTCATGATCTCATCATCCATGGGTTCAAGCCTTGTGTCGGGTTCTGTGCTGACAGCTTAGAGCCTGGAGCCTACTTTGGATTCTGTGTCTCCCTCTCTCTCTCTGCCCCTCCCCTGCTTTTGCTTGATCTTTCTCTGTCTCTCAAAAAAGGAATAAACATTAAACAAAATAAAAAAAACAAATTAGGACTAATAAACCAGTTCTGCAAGTTTATAGGATAAAGTATCAAACACTTTGAAAATGAAATTAAGTAAAAATTTCACTTACATTAGCATCAAAAAGAATAAAATACTTGGTAATACATTAACAGAAGAAGGATGAAACTTGCACTCTGAAAGCTGTAAAACATTGAAGGAAAGAAATCAGGACACCTAAGCAAATGGAAAGGCATCCCATTTTCATAGACTGAAACACTTAATATTGTTACAATGTCAATACTCTCTAAATTGATGTATAGATTCAAAGCAATTCCTATAAAAATCCCAGCTGGATTCTTTTCAGAAAGCAGGCTGATCCTAAAATTCATGTGGAAATGCAAGTGACCCAAGATAACTGAACAACCTTGAAAAAGAACGAAACTGGAGGATTCACAATTTCTGAGTTCAAAAATTGCTACAGGGCCATGGTAATCAAGACAGTGTGGTATTGGCATAAGGATAGGCATATAGATCAATGGAATAGATTAGAAAGAGTATAAGTAAATCCTTACGTTTATTAGTCTTCTTTTTGACAAAGATGCCAAGACAATTCAATGGAAAAATATAATTTTTTCAGTAAGAGAAGCTGTGACCACTGGATATCCATGCCCAAAGGAATGAATTTTGTCCTCTTCCTCCCTCTCTATATTAAGAATAACTCAAGATGGACCAGAAATGTAAAGGTTAGTACTAAAATAATAAATTCTAAGAAGAAAACACTGGAATAAATCTTTGTGACCTTAGGATGAGCAAAGTCTTCTTAGATATGACACCAAAAAAACACAAGTGACTAAAGAAAAAATAGATAAATTGGATTTCCTCAAAATTAAAAACGTTTGTGCTTTGGAGGGTACCACCAAGAGAGTGAAAAGACAAGCTACAGAATGATAAAAAATGTTTGCAGATCATATGTGTGACAAGGGATTTGTATCGAAGAATGTATGAAAAACACCTACAATCCAACAATAAAAAGAAAATAAACCAAGTGACGAGTGGGCAAAGGATTTGAATAGACATTTCTCCGAAGAAGATACACAAATGGCAGAGAAGCGCGTTAAAGATGGCCAACCTCGTTAACCATCAGGGAAATGCAAATCAAAGTCACAAGACCCCACTTCACACTCACTAGTGTGGCTAAAATAAAAAAGATAGACCATCATAAGCGTTGCTGAAGCTACAGCAAGATAGGAACCCTTGTACATTGCTGGTGGTGATGCAAAATGGTGCAGCCACTTTGGAAAACAGTTCAGCAATTCCTCAAAATGTTACACGTGGGATTAGCATTTAACCCAGCCGCTCCAGCTCTCGGTGCATACCCAAGAGATGTGAAAATATGTATTCATGCAAAAACTTGTACGTGAAGGTTCTTATCAGCCCTATCACAATAGCCAAAAATTGGGAACAACCAAAATGCCCATCAACTGATGATTGGATAAGGAGAATGCGGTATCCTGATGAAATGGAATAGTCTGGCTGTAAATTTAGGCAGTACTGATGCATGCTACAACACGAACACACCTTGAATGCATTATGCTAAGTAAAGAAGCTAGTCAGACACCCAAAACGTATTGTATGAGTCCGCTTAAGAAATACACAGAATAGGCAAATGCATAGAGTCAGAAAGTGGGCAAGGGGTTGTTTCGGGCTGGGCTGAGGGTAGAGGAGCGGGAGCGAGGTGTGACCACGAACAGGTGCGGTGTTCCTTCTGGGGGAGATGGAAGGGTTCCAAACTGGATGGTGGCGATGGTTGTACAACCGTGTGAAACCAGTGAGTTGTTCACTTAAGGGGGTCAACTGTATGGTGTGCGAATCACATCTCGGTAGAGCCATTCGAAGGGCCGTTCAAAAATCAGTTAATAAATATGGAAAGGAGATTAAAAAGGCCAAAAAATAGAGGAAGTAGTTGTGATAGAAACTGTCTGTCCCTTAACCTTAAAAAGCAAGTTTCTTAAAGGAACATTTAGAAAAGCAGTTGTAGGAAAGGATTTACTGCAGATTTTAAATTCTTTTCTTTTTTTTTTTTCTTTTTTTTTTTTAGTACGGAAACATTTTAAACATACAACAAAGTAAAGGGAAACATATGAAAACTTTCATGTCTCTATCACCTAGTCCAGCGATTATCAGCTCATGGCCCATCTGGTTCTAGCGGTGCTCCCACCCACCCCCTCGCCCCCAAGTTTTGAAACAAATCCCAGAATCGAGCTGTTCCATTAGTGCGGGCATATTAAGGATATCGTCCACCTCGTGAAGACCAGTGGGTAGACTTTCTTTTTAACCCTTGTATGAGGAGGAAGGTTTTTTGTTGTTGTTGTTTTCTGAGCAGGGGGTTTGCCTTCTTTGCTAAGATAACATACTTTGTATTTAGTCATGGATTCCTTTCTGCTCTTGTCATTAGGATGCTCGGAGATAATTGGGTCGCCAGACACCCGAAAGGTCTTTGTGTGGACCCGATGCACCCCTGGCTTTACCTCACTTTCTCACCTGTAGCAGAAATGACTAGTGGCCTATCCATTATCTATTTTCCCTTCTTTCCTAGTAGGAAAGAGCCCTGACTTCATTGGGGGGGGACACCGGACAGAGCTAAAAGACCGCGTTTCTCCGTCTCCTACGTAGTTAGGGCTAAATCCTGGCTAGTAATTCACAAATCGATGTTTGGGACTAGGACTTCCAAGAGACTGCAAGCTGTTCTCCCTCCATTCTTCTTGCTGCCTGGAATGTGGCCGTAATTGCTGGAGTTCCTGAGGCCACCTTGCACCATGAGGTGGCCTTGAGGAGGGAAGCCACATCCTAAGGACAAGAAAGTAGGATCATAGAAGGAGACTGTGCTCTCAGTTCTGTGGAGCTGCCACACCAGTTCCAGACTTCCTTCCCCCAGATTTTATTTACGTAAAAGAAAAATAAACATCTATGTTGTTTAAGTCACTGTTATTTCTGGTCTTTCTTTCCAGCGGCTGGGCACAATACTTATCAGATAGACTGCTCCTTAGTTTTTCTTCTCCCCGATTCCCTCATCAATTGATTTCATCTTGTACGTAGTTTTATACAACCACTTTAAATCCTTTATGGACTTAGAGTCAAAATAAATAATTTATTAAAGGGCAGCATTACACAATCCAGCACATGGATTCTTATTTCAAAGAGCAGCAACAAAAACCATGTGCAGACAGAAAGTTAAACTGTGTCTTGTGATTCGCAAAACTGAAGTTTGAATCAGGAAGGAAATCCGTTGCTTATTACCAGAAAGATGGACACCACATGGAAAATCAATGTCCAACAGAGAGAGTTTTTAAAATTTGAAAAGCTGAACAAAAATGGACCATATGTCCCGCTGTGGAGGAAGGGCCAGGCCGTCCATGGCGTGTGCTAAGACAAAGGACTATCAGATTGCCATAGAGAGCGACAACCAGGACTGTGGTGTGGACATCACGGACGGCGCTCCACGAGGTGGCAGGCGGGGCGGAACTCTTGACAGGACTTGGCCTGCACCCGGCTTAGTCACCGCTGTGCAAGACTATTTCTCTGGTATCTTTAGGCTCAGAGGAGGTTACACAGTTAGGGATAATTGGTGATTCGAGGAATGGAGGGCGGGGCTCTTATTTCATGGAGCTGTTGATGATAATTCAGTGTTTCCATTTATTTATTTGTTAAAAAAAATTTTTTTTAATTCGTGAGAGAGACAGAACATGAGCGGCGGAGGGACAGAGACAGAGAGGGAGACACAGAATCCGAAGCAGGCTCCAGGCTCTGAGCTAGCTGTCAGCACAGAGCCCGACACAGGGCTCAGACTCGGGAACGGTGAGATCATGACCTGAGCCAAAGTCGGACGCTTAACCGACGGAGCCCCCCAGGCGCCCCTCAGTGTTTCCATTTAATGTGTGCATATAGAGGAGGTGATATAAAAAAAAACACGCAGCATGGAGGGAGCCTCAGTCAGAGAGCAGGGTGCAGGAGGCCCGGCCAGCCCTGCTGCTCACCCTTTAGGAGCCGGAGTGTAAGATGGGCTGGAGGGTCGCAAGCAAGAGATGACTTGAGTGCATCCTGGAGAACCAGGAGATCGAGAGCAGTGCTATTTACCAACCATCACAGAACTATTTCAGTATTTTATTTTTATTTATGTTTTATGTTTTCTATTTATTTTTGAGAGACAGAGAGAGCGCAAGCAGGGGAGGGTCAGAGAGAGAGGAAGACACAGAATTGGAAGCAGGCTCCAGGCTCTGAGCTGTCAGCACAGAGCCCAACACAGGGCTCGAACCCACGAACCATGAGATCATGACCTGAGCCAAAGCCGGACACTCAACCGACTGAACCACCCAGGCGCCCCAGAACTGTTTCAGTATTTTAACAACTTGTGTGACCGCACTGGTACCAAGTAAGTAACAGCTCTGATTATACAGAAGTTTAAATATTTGTCTCTCTTTTTAAAATGTTTATTTTTGAGAGAGAGAAAGAGAGAGCGAGAGCGAGAGCGAGAGCGAGAGAGAGAGAGAGAGAGAGCATGAGCAGGGAAGGGACAGGGGCGGGGAGGGGTAACAGAGGATCTGAAGCAGGCTCTGTGCTGACAGCAGATAGCCCTATGCGGGACTTGAACTCACCAACCATGAGATTATGACCTGAGCTGAAGTCGGACTCCTAACCGACTGAGCCACCCAAGCACCCCTAAGTATCTGTTCATTTTCTTAAAATGTTTATTTATTTTTTAAATGTTTATTTATTTTTGAGAGTGAGATAGAGCATGTGTGAGTGGAGGAGGGGCAGAGAGAGGGGCACAGAGGATCTGAAGAGGGCTCTGCGCGGACAGCAGTGAGCCTGATGCAGGGCTTGAACACACGACCGTGAGATCCTGACCTGAGCTGAGGTCAGATGCTTAACTGACTGAGCCACCCAGGTGCTCCTAATGTTTATTTATTTTTGAGAGAGAGAGAGAGAGAGAGAGACAAAGAGCACACAAGCAAGGGAATGGCAGAAAGAGGGAGACACAGAATGTCTGGTTCTGAGCTGTCAGTGCAGAGCCTGATGCAGGGCTGGAACTCCGACTGTGAGAACATGACCTGAGCCAAAGTTGGGCGCTTAACCTACTGAGCCACCCAGGCGCCCCTAAATATTTGTTTCTTAAGTGAAAGTTTCAAAAATGAAAACACATTTAAACATTGTGTAGAAGATGGAATCACAAAAATACTCCTAATAATAACTCCTATCTTTTGAGCCCTTATTGTGCTGAACACTTTTATAATTTACAATCTCATTTAACCCCTAAAACTGGAGCCCTGAAATGGGGTCTTCTGGTTGTAAGTGACTGAAATCCAATTCCTGTTGGCTTGAGCAAAGACAAGAAGCTTTTGAGGTGTGTAACTAAAAAGGCTAGTGGGATTCAGGTATGGCTCAATCCAGGAGCTCAAGGATATCACCAGAATTCAGTTTTCCTCTCTTTCCATCATTGCTCTGCTTTCCCTGGTATTTCTCAAGTAGACTCTCCGTGCAGTAGCTCTGATGGTTCAATGTCAATATTATCCTCCCAACAACATCAGCATAAACAGAGCTTTCTATTTCCAGTAATCCTAATTAAAATTTCAGGATTGAATCTTAATGGATTGACTTGGGTCCCATGCCCATCCCTGAACCATCCTCTGTGGTTGGTTCTGGAATGCCCCTCGAACACTGACTGGCCAGCCACAAGCGCACCTATGGATCTGGGGCAAGGTCAGCACTTCCGGAAACACATCAAGGTGAGGGGATGTCACTGAGTTGCAAGGAAAAAGGGAACGCTGGGCAGACAAAACGTCAGATGTCTACTACAAGCGTCCCCATTCTAACAACAAAGAAACCGAAGTCGAATTGCTTGTAAGTCAGCAAGGAGGACAGCCTGGTTGGAACACAGGGGAGGAGTCGGCTGGGGCAGGGGTGCAGATTGCCTAGGGCCTCAGAGGCCATTGGAAGGACTTGGGCGATTGCTCTGAGGGGGAAGGAAGGCTCGGAGTAGAGGAGTGAAGTGATCCCACGGAGGCTTTAAGAAAGAATCACTCTAGCTGCTCTGGTGTTCAAATGTAAACTATTTTATTTCTTTCTCTACCCTTTCATGTTTAACGTGAAATCGATGTGGAGTCGGGCCCGCCAATCAGCACATTCCACTTCCCTGGCTGGTGATTGTGTCAGAGATGGGCATGTGACCCACGTGGGGCCTGGCAGGAACCAGCCCAATGACCTGGAGAAAACAAACTCTTTCCACTGGTGTTGCTAAAGATATAAATCTGGCCACAAAGACCCACCACATAGTAAGACTCCACCTGAGAAGGAAGGCAACACAAAGGACTCAGGACAAGTGATGGCGAGGAAGGAAGCCTAACCTTGATGACATCGGCTGACCCCTAGATCAAGCCACGCCTGATATCATTCTAGCCCTGGACTTCTCAGTTCTGTGAGCCAATAGATTCCACTTTTTGTTGAAGCCATGTTGAGCTGGGTTTCTTTCTTTCTTTTTTAATTTTTAAAAGCTTTTATTTATTTTTGAGAGAGAGAGAGGGAGACAGAGCACAAGCAGTTGGAGGGGCAGAGACAGAGGGAGACACAGAATCCAAAGCAGACTCCAGGCTCTGAGCTGTCAGCACAGAGCCCCACACAGGGCTCGAACCCAAGAACCATGAGATCATGACCTGAGCCGAAGCTGGATGCTTAACCAACTGAGCCAGGTGCCCTGAGCTGGGTTTCTAATAGTTACAACAGGAAGAATCCTTAGTGAGAAGCCATGTACACTGAGCCCACTTTGTGCTTGTTCTGGAGACGGATGCCAGGATGGTTTTGACGAGTGCCTCGCTCCTAACAAGTTCACAGTTGACTGAGATAAAGAACCTGTGCCTCCTGTCTCTGTCTAGATCATTGACTCCTTTTGCACAAAGACTTTTACCTTTTACGTCCCTTCGAAGAGCATTTAGCCCTTTGCAGAGCCTTTGGTGGCTGCTCCTTAAATGTGCTCCAACTGTTTGCTTGAGGATGTGACTCCCAACAGCAGCAAAAAAAGTGGTAAGAATCTAAGGGGGCTAGGCAACCTGCTTGGCTCCCGGGCCAGATTACAGGTCCGAGAGCCCCCCCGGCAACCCCGGGCTCGCAGCTAACCAGGACGGAAAAGGAGAGACAACAAGAAAAGCTTTATTCCCTTTCTTTGATTTCAAGGAGGACGTTGCCTGATAAAATCAACACTTGGCCACCTCCTACCATCTTTCATGTCGCATCGGATTTCGTTTGTGCCCCCTATGGGGCCGATCTCACAGCCAGAGCTGTCTCCAGAGGACTCCGCTTGGCTCCTATGCCATCCACCTGAGGCCAGGTGGATGAGGAAAACAGTTTTCTGTCCTCTGTCTCAACAGGAGACCCGGGCTGGACCCCGCTGGGGAAAGAGCTTCTTGACCCCGGGACCGCGGATAGAGTTACAGGATCTGCCACCCACATCTGCTACCTCGGCCTCCCCAAAAGGCACGTCTTTGTGTGAGGAAGAGGGGGAAGGGCCCCAAACGCCTCACGCTACCCACCTTGGGGTGAGAGAGCAGGGAGGTGAGCCCAATATATTATTACGAGACATGTGATCCTGTTCTCAGCTCCCGTGCCTGGACGGCTCTGCACAGCCCGTTCCCAGCGGGGCTGCCCACTATTCCCTCGCACCCTCTCTCCCCAGGAACCCAAGCTCGTACTGGAACCAGCCTGTTCTCCGTACCCCCTGAGCCCCTTCAGAACACCCAGCCTTCGCCTCTGCTCTGCTTCCTGTCTGCCTGTCCTCCCTCCCAACCTTGCCTCTGATCCCCCATTCACGCCTCAGGACCTGGCCCGGGGGGGACCCGGGACACCTTCTGAACCCCAGTCACTCCCTCCTCCACCTCCTCCCCCAGCTCTGCGCCACCAACACGTCCACATCTGTCTCTTTTGTGCTTTGTTCAAACTCCATGTCAGGTTTTCCTCTGCCCGGCACCCTTCTGAAAACTTGAATTTGTGGCTACAGACCTGAATGGATGAAGTCGTATCCAGAAGCATCACACTGTTTATGCAGTAGCTACCGTGGCCCGGCCTCTGAGCACTGGCTGCCCTGACCTTGCTCTCGTATGTGCTCAGGAAGTCATTCTGGTGCTCACATGAATGCACAGTCCTCCTCTGGCACCGGCTCATGGTTGTGCCGTGACCTCTGCCCCCCCCCCCCCCCCCCCCCCCCCCCCCCCCCCCCCCCCCCCCGGCTCCGTCCACCTTCCCAGGGCAGGTCCCCGAATACCCCAGCCCCCAGCGGCCACCCAACCCTGTCCCATACCCCCCCCCACTTCTACCCTTACCCTTCATGTCTCACCACCCGGGGTCCCTTCTCTTTCTCTGATGCCAAGCCCTCTCCAGCTTCAATCAACTAAGGCGTCCCCATTTGCTGTTCCCTTAGTCTTTTCCTAATTTGCACTCAGCCTGCAGGCGGCTGCTTGGGCTTACCTGCTCCAGAAGCCTTCCCTGACCCCCAGTGTCAGCAAAGCCCCCTGGTGACACATTCACAGGGCACAGCAGCTGCTGCTGCGGGCGTAAAGACAATCATTACTAGTCACGACTCGTGCAAGAGTTCCATCGACTTTCTCTAGATGCTACCTGTTATTTATTTATTTATTTATTTATTTTTGAGTTAGCTAGTTAAGGCTTGTGTCATCCCCAAGGCTGAGCAGAGATATCAGCCCGTGGCTGAGCTCGCTTTCAGCATTCAGTTCTTAGAAGGACAGAAAAAAACCTCCCGTTGGTGCCCGACACCCAGCTAGCACATCCTGTCTGCTGTGCAACTACCTCAAGAGTCTCCTCGTTTCCTTGGCTTAATCATAAGTGAGCTGAAGGTGAGGGTCTTTGTCTTCCTCCTCATGCCTCAGAAAGCCTCCAGTGCAAGTCTGGTCCGCGTGAACACCCCCCGTTCCTTTTTCTAAAACTCACGCCCCCAGCACAGCACAGGACAGATAGAGTGAGCTGCTAACAACACGTTCGGTGGCACAACTCGAAACCCCGTTTGGAGGGGCAGCTTTCCCATAACTGAAGTAACTTTGTTTTTGTTTTTGTTTTGTCTCTGTGTTTAATTTTTTTAATGCCTTTTATTTATTTTTGAGAGACAGAGAGAGACAGTGTGAGCAGGGGAGGGTCAGAGAGAGAGGGAGACACAGAATTGGAAGCAGGCTCCAGGCTCTGAGCTGTCAGCACAGAGCCCAATGCAGAGCTCGAACCCATGAACTGCGAGACCATGACCTGAGCCAAAGCTGGACACTCAACTGACTGAGCCACCCAGGCACCCCGAAAGAACTTTTGAAAAGTCCTGGGTTCAAATGTGAGTCCAGCTACTGAAGAGGTGAGTGATCTTGGGTAAGCACCCTCGCCTCCGACTCCTCATTTATCAAATAGAAACTCAAAACACCTAATCATAGGGTCAGTAGAATGATTAGGTACTTATAACATGATTAGGTACTTATAACTGACATGTGAGAATGCATAAAGTATGATCTCATTGTGGAAAATGAAAACCTTCTGCATGTGCAAAAGCGTGGGAAACAGTCTGACGGGACTTGTCCCGCATTGATGGAGGGTTTGGAGAGGGTGGTAAAGTCTTTTTCTCCTTTGCTATGTATATTTTCCTGCTTGAATTTTTTAATAAGATATTTACATGTTCTCTTTTTTTTGTAATTTTTTTAAAATTTAGTTTTGAGAGAGAGACAGCACTAGCAGGGGAGGATGAGAGACAGAGGGAGACACAGAATCCGAAGCAGGCTCCAGGCTCTGAGCTGTCAGCACAGAGCCTGACGAGGGGCTTGAACCCATGAACCGTGAGATCATGACCTGAACCGAAGTTGGACACTTAACCGACTGAGCTGCCCAGGCGCCCCGAACATTGATGTTTTCATATCTAGACAACCTAGCCGCCTGCATGAGGGCCGGTGCAGAGCTGCGTGGGAAGGCTGCTTCCCCGCCGGGCCGTGTGCACGCCTGTTAGCCATACTCCCCACCACCCCCTGTTGTCTCCGAGATCCGAGGCCCAGGGTCTGTTGCCATCTGTCATTTTCCTCAACGTAGCTTTTCTTAGACTAGAACTAAGAGAAAAGCCAAGCACTTCTTATTTATAGCCAGGCCTTTATCCAGGTGGCAGACCTGTCACACGGCAATATGAACGTACTAAATCACTTCACTATGTTTACACTCAAAAATGGTTAAGAGGGGGGCGCCTGGGCAGCTCAGTAGGTTTAGCGTCTGACTCTCGATTTATGCTCAGGTCGTGATCTCACAGTATGTGAATTAGACCCCTCCATCAGGCTTCATGATGACAGTGTAGAGCCCGCTTGGAACTCTCTCTCCCTGCCTCTCTGCCCCTCCCTGACTCGCTCTCTCTCTCTCTCTCTCTCTCTCTCTCTCTCTCTCTTTCTCTCTCAGATAACTTATTTTTGAGAGAGGGAGACAGCGAGCTAGGAGGGACACAAAGAGAGGGAGACACAGAATTCAAAGCAGGCTCCAGCTGAGCACCCAGATGTCACTCAAAATAAATAAACTTTAAAACTGTGGTTCAGGGGCGCCTGGGTGGCTCAGTGGGTTAGGCATCCAACTTTGACTCAGATCATGATCTCACAGTTCATGAGTTCAAGCCCTGCTTCGGGCTCTGTGCTGACAGTTCAGAGCCTGGATCCTGCTTCGGATTCTATGTCTCCCTCTCTCTCTCTCTGCCCCTCCCCGGCTCATGCTCTGTCTCTGTCTCAAAAATGAATAAAATAAAATAAAATAAAATAAAAGTGGTTCAGATGGTACATTTTATGTTGTATATATTTTACCACAGTTTGAAAAGAAAATATGGCAGGCTCTATACCTGCAGGGAGATGAGTAAATGGTTCTCAGTACCAAGGAAAGTTCCAGAACCCATTATCATCAGCCCAGCATGGCCCCTGGGCCCGCTTTGCAGCCTGTGGGATGGAAAGGCCAATCTGCTTCTCTTACAGACATCGCCTGTGTGGCCCCTCGCGTGTGTAACTCTGAAGGCAGTGGCTTCCAGTTCTCTCCTGCCTCCCTGATTCCTGAAACGCTTCTGTCTCTCACTTGCTGTGTGACTGTGGACAAACGACTTCCCCTCTCTGGGCCTCTACTTCCCCATCTGTTAAGTGAGAAGCTTGAAGTGGATCGTCTCAGAGGCTTCAGCCCTTAGCATCTCCTACCTGGTTTGTCCTTGAGCAAGTCTTCTGTCAGAGCGAGATGAGGTGGGCTCGGCTGGGAGGCAGGGAGCAGAGGCTTCCCTTCGTGGTGGGGCCGTGTGGGCTGTAGCGGGAGGTTCCCTATTCTTTCTTTCTTTCTTCTCGTAGCCAGAAAGTTATTTTAAACCCTAAGTGGGGAGCTGCTAAAAGCCACCTGCCTCAGATCTCACATGCTACAACCTCTTCTGGGGACAGAGTGAGCAGAATTCATAATCATTCTTAATGTGCTCCCCCCCCCCCGAGGGAGGGGCAGCTCATTCCATTCATCCTTTGCTCTGCTGAGTCACAAAACTGAAAAACACTGGTCTTCTGGCCTCTGGCAACCGCCGGGGCTGCAGTCTGAAAACCAGTACCCCTCAAACTTGCACACTCAAACTTGTGCCCTCAGACTGGCATGTGGCTCCAAGAACTCTTATTAAGATGCAGAGTCTGGGGGCGCCTGGGGGGCCCGGTCGGTTGAGCATCCGACTTTGGCTCAGGTCATGATCTTGCGGTTTGTGGGTTCGAGCCCCGCATCAGGCTCTGTGTTGACAGCTCAGAGCCTGGAGCCTGCTTTCGATTCTGTGTCTTCTCTTTTCTCTGTCTCCCCCACTTGTGCTCTGCCTCTGTCTCAAAAAAAAATAAGCTATGAAAAAAATTAAAAATAAAAAAAAGATGGAGCTTCTGGCCCAGTAGGTCTCAGGTGGGGCTGAGCGTGCCCTGCTCTACCAGTCTCACCTATGCCCTTGAAGGACAGTGCCCAGGATGCTGTTAGCTCAGAAAATCCGGCTAGAAAGTCACCCCAAGATCACTCACTTGCTCCTTCTCATTTTGAATTTGCCCTGCTCCCCCATCAAAATTTTTTTCATGTTTATTTTGAGACAGAGAGACAGAGCGTGAGCAGGGGAGAGACCGAGAGAGAGGGAGAGAGAGAATCCTGCGCAGGCTCTGTGCTGTCATCGTGAAGCCTGATGCAAGGCTTGAACCAACAAACCGTGAGATCATGACGTGAGTGAGAATCAAGAGCAGGACACGTAACTAAATCAGCCACCTACGCACCCCAGTAGTCCCAGTATAGCTATGCTTTGTTGACCAGTTCCTGCGTCCTTGGCACTGAGCAGACCTCTTTAGGTAGATTTTGCTTAATTTAATCTCTCCAGTAAGTCCAGCTATGAGGACCTGATTTTATAGCTGAGGAAACTGAAGCACAGAGAGGTTGAGCGTTTTGCTCTTTATTACACAGCAAAGGAGGGCCAGAATTGGTTTTCCTCGGCCCTGGGGTTCTGGCCCTCTTTCAGAATTGAATTCCTCTGTAGACTTGTCCCCCACTCCTTCCACTTTTGTTATAGCCAAGGCAGCATAGAATGTTCTGAACCTTGCTTTTCCCCCTTCCCAATTTATCTTGGAGAGAGCTCAACCACAGAACACGGAGAGCTGCCTTTTTCTTTCGACCAACAGCGTAGCATTAATTTCTGTGCGAGTATGGACCTTACTGGTTGAGCGAGGAACCGCTTGGGGGGATGGGGAAGGATGGGTCCTTTCAGTTCTCTGACCACAAACTGGGGCCACGATCTGCAGGTCTGCAGCTACGTCATCTCACACAAGTGTGAGGGTATTTGTAGGGTAAACTCTTGGGTCTGGGTTGGGTGTGTCAAAGGCCGTGTTCCTTTAAGTTTGGGCAGGTGATGTCAATCTCGGTTTTTTCCCCAAACTACCTACAGTAAATAGCTGTCCCCCCAGAGTCTCACCTACACCGTTTTATAAACGTTTGCCTTTTCTGCTGCTGATTTTGAGCTGGCCTGTGGGAAGCAGAGTTGGACAAGGCTGCCCTTCTCTGTCTGACAGTCGAAAACACCAGCTGAGGGGTGTGGCTTGTGAGATCATTTTCCATACCCAGCGGCTCTGTTCCGGTGCTCAGGTCAGCCTGCTTCTCCGTAGAGCAGTTTGTCATTGGGGATTTAATGGCTTAAAAATAAAGGGGATCAGATTGCACTCAGGAGCCCAGTCGGGAGCTTGGAGCCCTTTACCCCAACCCCCAGGGACCACAGCGAAGAGACTGGAAGAAGCCACAAAAGAATAATGAAGGTAGGCTTCTCAGCACCCTGAAAGGCAGAGCGAACCCCGCACAAAGGCGTCTAGAAGCCGAAGATCAGGGTTCAGCCTGGGCTCCGCCACCACCCTTCGCTCTAAATGACCTCCCCTTACTGCGGAGTGGTGGCAAGCCCCCAGACTCAGGAGCCCCGAGACCCGGGGCCACATTCTGCTCCCTCGGTATTTGAGCTATGCTGTCTTAGGTTAGTGATGTAAACTTCTGTACCCCAGTGTTCCCGTCTGCCAAATTGGGATAATGATAGATAGTGTGGTCGTGAGAATCAACTGCCTTGACACACCCAATGATTTTGTAACAACATCGGACACAAAGGAAGTACGCAGTAAATATCAGCTATTATTTCATTTATTCGTGTTTACTTACTAACTTGATTGTTGTTTGTTGAAAATGTCAGCTCCAGGAGGGCAGAGACCTCAACTCCTTATTCCCGGAGGCGTCTGCTGCCCCAGCACCCTGCCTGCACGTAGTAGGTCCTCTGCAGATCCTCACTGGAGAAATGAATGAATGGACACTTTACTTCCCCTCCTTGAGCCTCGATTTTCTTCTTTGTAAATGAGAGACTTTTATTCTGTCCTCTGTGCTCATCTGTGTTCTCCTAATCTGTGGTGATCATGTATCATTGCTTTTTGCAATTGGAAGAAAAAAATTATTATTTAAAAAAAATTTTAGTGTGTATTTATTTTTGAGAGACAGAGACAGAGCGCAAGTGGGGGAGGGGCAAAGAGTAAGGGGGACACAGAATCTGAAGCAGGCTCCAGGCTGTGAACTGTCAGCACAGAGCCCGACATGGGGCTCGAACTCAGGATCTGTGAGATCATGACCTGAGCTGAAGTCAAACGCTCAACTGATTGAGCCACCCAGGTGCCTCCGTAAGAAAAAATTATTTAAAAATGGATAAACCCTTACCCATAATTGCTGAAACTTGAAAGCGACCAAGGTGTCCTTTGGTGAGTGAGTGGACAGACAAATTGTTGTCCATCCAGACAATGGAATATTATTCAGCGCTAATAAGAAATAAGCTATTAAGTCAGGAAAAGACATGGTGGAATCTTAAAAGCCAGTCTGAAAGGTCCACCTATGATATGATTCCAACTGTATGACATCCTGGAAAAGGCACAGTCATGGTAATCTTGGAGAGATCAGTGGTGGCCAAGGATTTGAGGAGAGGGATGGAAAGGATCGTCAGGCAAAGCACAGGATTTGGGGGGCAGTGACCATCCTGTATGATGCTGCAGTGGTAAAATATGTATTATGACTCATTTTCCAAACCTGTAGAATATCCAACACAGAATGAGCCCTACTGTAAACTGTGGGCTTAGTTAATAATGATGTACCAATATGGCTGTAATGTTGGCCGTCGGCGTTAGCAGATGGGCATGCTAATGCAAGATGTTAGTAATTGGGGGTAGTTAGCCAGAAAGTGAGAGGGTATAGAGGAACTCTCCGTACTTTCCCCTCAATTTTTCTGTAAACCTAAAATGACCCCCAAAAAAGTCTATTAATTAGGGGTACCTGGGTGACCCTGTTGGTTGAGTGTCCAACTCGTTTTTTAAAGTTTATTTATTTTTGAAAGAGAGAGAGACAGAAAGAGAGAGAGAAAGCAGGGGAGAAGCAGAGACAAAGGGAGACACAGAATCTGAAGACAGACTCCAGGCTCGGAGCTGGCAGCACAGAGCCCCACTCGGGGTTCCAACCCACAGACAGTGAGATCACGACCTGAGCTGAAGTCGAACGCTTGACTGCCTAAGCCACCCAGGCGCCCCTGAGAGTCTGACTCTTGATTTCAACTTGGGTCATGATCTCACGGTTCGTGAGTTTGAACCCACATGGGACTCTTCCAGCACACTTCTGGATCTCTCTGAGGTTCCAAAGAGCGCACTTCTGAAGCCATTGGATGTGCTTGGGAATGCGGATGCGTTCTCTGGTCACCGCCTCCTTGGTGGCAGAATGGCCTTCTCGTGACCATCCTTCTTTGCGGGAGCCATTCTGCCTGGCTCAGGCTGGAAAGGACGAACAGAGTGGAATGTTGATCAGCTGGCTTGGAAATCACACGCATGCACACACGCATGCACGCGCACATTATACACAGGCAGGTATAGTTTCCAATTCATTCTTTTTGTACGTGCTTCGAGTTTTAGGAAATGTGCTCAAGAAGTAACAAAGTGTTTAGACCATAGTGATGGCGTTGTACAGCTTGGAGATGTCACAGATGAGAAGAGAGAGGCCTGGAGAGAGCAAGTGACTTGTCCAAGGGCACATCATGTGAGGGGATAGAGCTGAAATCTCCCCCAGGTCTGCTCACCACCACTATGTGGGCTCTGTTTCAGGTATATCCTGTGTAATATGGGATTGTAAGAGGGCCTACCTCCTCTGATTGCGGTCAGGTATAAGTGAAATTATATGCAAGTGCTTCGGAGAAAGCCTAGTACATAGTATATGCTCAGTTAAAGTCAGCCATTATTAGTGTTCATTTATAGTGAGGAGGAGGAGGTTGAGGAGGAATTCTTTCTGCTTGAGTTGTCAGGGTAGAGTGCCTGCATTATTTCACATCCCCACCTTAAGGTATAAAGGTATATTTTGTATTTATTTCTTTTCTCACTTTCTATAAGCTTTGAGGTGAGGGTAGGAAGGAAGTTATTGTCTGAAATCAACTTGAGCAAGGCCCACAGACCAGTGTAGGCTTTCTTCCCATACAGTGTGTCTCTGTGACACACTGTCACATAGAGGCCATGTGTCCCATGACCAGAGACCCCCACGGCTGTGATCTTCACCCAAGAAACTCTAATCAGACTGTTATTGAAGTCAGAGGCCCCTCGGGTGTCATCTTGTCCCGGCTTTGCAAACTCAAACAACGGAGCCTTGGCAGGGAAGGGTCAGGCCTGAAGGGGACCTGCAGTGACCGGGGGCCGCGTGGGCTCCAGGCGGTGGTGACCACCAAGGAGCAGAGCCCCACGTGGCCAGACACTCAATGTTAACTCCTGTGTGGGACAGACAAGACATGTCTGGGGGCCAGATGCGGTTCCCGGGCACCTTCTGAAGTCCAGCCTGTCGCTGGGAAGGATGGAGTGACTGAGGCCCACGGAGTTAGAATAGCTTGTCCAAGTTCCCCCAAAGCTAACCCAGAACCCCATTTCTCTCAATCCACTTTCACCGCTGTTCTGTTCTGGGGCCAAAGGTGTTGCTTAAAGTCTGTGATGGTTTCTCTTAGCGTCACAGAGGCGGGCCCCAGACTCCTAATGTACAGGAGTAAACTGGGCGGGGGGGGGGGGCCCGCACTCCTGGGGGTGCAACTCAAGCCTCACCCTTCCCATTGCAAAATGAGACCTCCTCTCTGGACCTCAGTAAGAGGCAGAGACGTCTTTTTCCTTAAAAAATTTTTTTAAATTGTGGCAACATACACCTAATATAAAGTTTACCATAGTAGCCATTTTTAAAGCCTTAACTGATTAATTTTTAATGTTTATTTATTTACTGAGAGAGAGAGGGAGAGAGAGCCCGCATGTGCCTGAAAGCGCATGAGCAGTAGAGGGGCAGAGAGAGGGAGAGAGAGAATCCCAAGCAGGCTTCATGCTGAACATGGGGCTTAAACCCACGAACCATGAGATCATGGCCTGAGCCGCAAACCAAGAGTCAAACCCTGAACCAACTGAGCCACCCAGGGCCTCCATCGTAACTATATCTAATCATCTGGTTGAGTGGGGTTCAGGGCTCACGCTGTCGTGCAAACACACCCCCCACCCATCTCCAGAACTCTTTTCATCTGGCAGAACTGGAACTCTGTCCCTGTAAAGCAGTAACTCCCCAGCCCCCACTCTGCCAGGCCCCCGGTGGCCCCTCTGCCTGGCCCTTGGCCCCTGGTGCCCTTGCGTCTCTATGAACTTAGCTTTTCTGGGGACCTCACAGAAGCGGAGTCAGTGTTTATCCTTCTGTGACAGGCTTGTTCCACTTGACATAAAATCCTTAAGACTCATCCGTGTTGCAGCCTGTGTCAGAATCCCCTTCCTATTTTAAGGCAGGATAATATTCTGTTGTCTGAATAGCCCACATTTTGCTCATCAATTTATCCATTGATGGACCCTTGGGTCATTCCACCTTTCGGCTACTGTGAATAATGCTATGACCACGGGTGTATAAATATGTGTTTAAGTCCCTGCCTTAAATTCTTTGGGGTACATACCAGAAGAGGAATTGCTGGATCATATGGTAATTCTATTTTTAATTTTTTGAGGAACTACCATACTGTATTCCAGTGGCTGCATCATTTTACATCCCCACCCACAAAGCACCCAAGGGTTCCAGTTTCTCCAAGTCCTCACTGACGCTTGTTATTTTCTGTTATTTTGATAGTGGCCATCCCAATGGGTGGGGCTCGGTTTGTGTCTGGAAGACTGGTTAGGTGACCAGATTCCGGCTCAAGCAGTGTCGTAAGAACACATGCACTGGTTTTGTTGTTTTGAGTTAGTGGGCCTGTTAAAATTTATTAACAATCACTAGGCTTTCTAAGAATCTTCATTTCCATAAAACATAAGTGCTTTTGTGAGTTAAAGCTGTAAAGTAGTGGGGCGCCTGGGTGGCACAGTCCGTTAAGCGTCCGGCTTCGGCTCAGGTCATGATCTCGCGGTTTGTGGGTTCGCGTCGGGCTCTGTGCTGACAGCTCAGAGCCTGAAGCCTGCTTCCGATGCTGTGTCTCCCCCTCTCTCTGACCCTCCCCTGCTCGTGCTGTCTCTCTCTGTCTCTCAAAAATAAATTAAAAAAAAAAAATTTTTTTAAACCTGTAATGTAGTTAGTACAGTAATGTAGTTGTGCCTAGCAGACAGCAAGTGCTCAATAAATGTGACCTAGAGGCAGAGGGTAGGGAAGTGGATGAAATAGTTGAAGGGGGTCCAAAGGTATAAACTTCCAGATAGAAAATACAAAAAAGTCATGGAGATGTGACATGCAGCATGGTCAGTATAGTTGATGACGCTGTGTTACATATTTGAAAGTTACTAAGAGGATAAATCTTAAAAGTTCTGATTGGAAGAAAAAAACAGGTCTCTGTGTGTGATGATGGATGTTCACTTGTGGTGGTGGTTATTTTGTAACATTTACAAATATCAAATCATTATATTGTTTGCCTTGTATCCCAGAAACGAATATAATGCTATATGTGAAGGAGGCCTCAGTGAAAAAGAAAGCAAAAACGACTTCAGCTGCCTACATCGAGAAAGATAACCCCAAAGAGGGGTTTTGGAGGTTTGATGGTGATTTGCAGCCAGAGGAGAGGGGGGGACCCCCCTTCCCCCACCCAGGGTTCCATGGAGGCTGTCCCTGCTGCGTGGCTAGTTTGGGCCAGCCGCATTCTGGGATCCTGTCTGCCACCTCCTAGCATCAGGAGTGAAGAAGAGGAGCCAGCCCTGGTCCCGGGGAGCTGTCCCCCCGGACCCGGCTGATAAGCCCCTCGCCCCCGGCCCCCCATCCGCCAGACCTGGCCTGTGTTCTCTGCCGTCCTATCTAGCTTGCAGGCGGATTCACTCCTGGAGGCCTCTGCTCTGTCTGTTTTCTCTCCCCCTCTGTCTCTGCCTCTGTCTCTGTCTCTGTCTCTGTCTCTCTCTCTCTCTCTCTCTCTCACCCCCAATTCCTGTTGCTGTTGGGGGCAGGGGAGATGCAAATTTGTCTGCCGCTGAGAGGCTCCCAGAGAGTGTGAACTTGAGAAAGCCAGGTCCGCCCTGTGTGTGAGGAAGGCGTGGACGCTGCGGGGGTTTGTGGGGAATCAGGCTGAGCAGATTCACTCTGGAAGGACACCCAGAGTCCGGCTGAGGAGGGACTGGGATGCGAGCCTTGGTTTTGAAAGAGATCTGAGGGGTTTTTTTTATATTTATTTATTTTTGAGGGGGGGGAGGCAAAAGCAGAGAGAAAGGGAGACACAGCATCTGAAGCGGGCCCCAAGCTCCGAGCCCAGAGCCTGACGCGGGGCTGAAACCCTTGAACCCCGAGGTAATAACCTGAGCCAAAGCTGGATGTTTAACCGACTGAGCCAGCCAGGCGCCCCGAAGGAAATCAGGCCCAGCTTAAGGCCCAGCTCTGCTGTGAACCTCAGAGCCCTGGACTTAGGACTGAGTCCACATTTTTTGCAGTGGCCAGCGAGGCCCTGCCCCACGCCTCTGATCTCCTCCCTCCCTCCCCGCCCCCTTGGTCTGCTCTGCTCCTGCCATACTGGCCTTTCCTTTCTGTTCTGCCAGCACCAAACCTGTTCCTACCACAGGGCCTTTGCATTCGCTGCCCTTTGGTCTGGAACTCTCTTCTGCCTGCTCTGGACGTGGCTGGTTGCATCTCAGCTACAGGCCCTGCTGCTCTGTCACTCCCCCGGGACCCTTCTCTGACTGTCCTAGACTAGTCCCGCCAGTTCCTTTGTTTATTGCACCCAGAGCTTTTAGTATTCTCTGAAATGATCTCTTCTGTAACATTATTTTCTAAATTTCCTGGTCCCCTGTAATGTGAATCTGCTGACTGAACAGATAAACCTGCTGTTCGGCCCCTGATGAGCTATTTCATTACCTGGGGCCTCGGTTTTGTGGAAAAATGACAGAAAGCCCAATCTTCTCTAACCCTTGCTCAGCACTGGTTGTGACGAACTAAGAAAATGGGGGGAATGTTTTGAAAAGCACCAATGAGAAGTCAGTTGCTGAGAGTAGAGAGAGAGAATGGTCTAGGGGAGAACCTGCTCATTTAACACATCGAATTTGCTTTGCAAAGTGATTGTCCTCACTGCCCACCCCAAGCAGTCTCCCCTTCTTACCCTTGGGGAGGTAACAACTTCTTAAGGAGATAAGAATACTGATTTTATTTACTCTCATCTGCACCTGTGAGTGGGCTGGTTCTCTGTTTGCTGCACTCCTCAGCCAAATCTTGAAAACTGGGGCTCTGGCAGGAAACTTGCTTTGTGACCTTGGGGCCCCTCTCTGGGCCTATCTTTTCCATCCCTCGGATGGCAGAATGGAACTCTTTGAAGCTCGGGCTCTCCCTGCGCTGATAATTTAGGGTAAGACAGACTCGCCAGGAGGGAGAAGAAACCACGCTGACCCAGAGTGCCCCTGGGATGGGCCTTGTCCAACATGTCCGTTAGTAACACTGACCCTCTCTGGTACCCTTCTTGAAGCACTTTCCGGTCCATTATCTGGGATGGAGGTAAGGCAGCAGGACTGCTGTCCTGATTCCGCTTTGGCAGAAATAAAGGAGGAGAGAAACAAGGCCTTCCCTGCCTATCCAGACTCAATTCCTACCATTCCCCACCCTGGTTGTGCCTGAGGGCCTTTGCACATGCCACTCATTCTTCAGCCTGGAATTTTCTTTCCCCAGCCACCCTCACTTCACTAGCTCAGAACTTACATGCCTGCGGGAGGCCTTCCCAGATCACCTTGTTTAAAGTAACAGCCTTCCCACACCTGTGACTCTCAACGCCGTATTCTGTTTTATTTTTCTTCGTGTAATTTCTCAACACTTGACGTTAGAATGATGTTCTATTTTTTAATTGTCTGTCTCCTCCCCTAGAATGTGAGCTGCGTGAGATGGTGATTTCTGTCTGTCTCGTTCAGGTCCGTCTTCCCGATCCCCAGCTGAGGCCTGGAACAATGCGAACATTTACTAAGTAACCGTCGAATTGAATTAATCTCCCGGGGCCGTAGAGGTGAAAGTGACCTTGACAGATAAATTTCGTCTGTCTCCCTGCCACCTAGCCGGACTCGGTGGCCTGTGTGGGTGTCTGTTCTGTGAGGATCTCTCGGCAGACATCGAGATTCTTGATTCTTGATATCTTTAATCATGACCGAGATCTGCACACGTTCTCTGCTGGCCCCATTTTGCTTTCTCGCAGACACTGACAAAAACAGGAAAAGACGAGATATTTAGGTTGCGTGTTGCAGATGAATGATAGGGGCAAACTGCTAAAGAGAGAGATTTGATTCTTTTCTCCCGTGAGACTGGGGGGTTCTGTACCCCATTCTGTAGGACTGGATGGGAACACATTAATGTTATTAATGTGTTACTAACACGAAGATCTTCACAAGGGTTCACGTTATGTGCAAGGCCCTGTGTGCAGGCCCATCTGCACTTTGTTACTAAGTCACAGAGGAGCACTGAGAGCTGAGTACCACTGTGATAATCCTCCTTTGCAGGTGGGGAAACCGAGGCTCCGAAACCCACAGTGCAGGGGCTGATGCCGATGCTAGTGACATCTGAAAACCCCCTTCAGAAGGTGAAAGGTTCAGAGCTGGGGATCTGGAATCGGACTGCCTCTCCCTGCCAAGGGCTGTTTGACATTGGGTGAGTTAAGTGGCTGCCCCGTACCTCAGTCTTCTCATATGGAAGACGGGGCGCTGCTGCTGCTGCCTGCGTGTCAGTGAAAACTCACCGTGACGTGAATAGAGACAGGCGCGAGGTAAGTACATTCTCAGTAGTTGTTAGTTATTTTTACCATCATTTCCTTGTGCACTTTTTCTCTCTTTGTCACAGGTTATGCACGCACACGCAAATACCTGGTGGGCTTCCTGGAGGAGGAGTGCTGCCGGTCAGCCCAGCAGCCGGCTGAGCTCCAGACTAGAGTCAGGCTTAGCTCTCCTCCTCTGGCAGGAAGCCTCCCGCTGAGAGGGGAGCGCCAGCCTCCTGCAGCTTTTCCCACCCCACCCCCACCCCCCACAGTCACGCCAGTCCCACACGCAGGTCATGTGCCTGGTCCTCTGCGGGCGTGTGACTCAGCGTGGCAGCTGGACCAGATGGTGGGAGAGCTGGCGAGGAGAACTGGCGGGGGCTGCTCAGGGCACCTGCCCAACTGCAAAGGTCAGGGTGTTGGGTTTCTGCCTCGAGGGGCACCCTGAGACACAGGCACGAGACCCCGCAGAGACGGGGCTGGGGGCCGCCTCCGCCCTGCTGTCCACCAGGCTTCATGCTGTAGTTAGTCTTCCCGTGCTAAGTTCCCGTGGCAGTGTGGGAGGTGTTTTCCCACCGCTGCAGGTCCCAGGGCAGCCGGGGTTATTTTGATCACGTCCTTGACATGGGGCTCATGGCGGCTGAATGTCTCCCGCTGTGTCTCTGCACCCACAGAACTGGGATCCAACCGGAGTTCACAGAGTTGAAGCCCAGAGTGCTGGCCACCGCGCTGCACAGACTGTCCGCAGAGCGGTATGCGGGCGTGCGGGCGTGTGCATGTGCGTGTGTGCATCTGTGCACACATATTGTATGGTGGAGAGGCCCACCCTGGAACGTGCAGCTCAGCCTTTCTGATGGTCTGCATTGACTTGTGAGCATTTGAAGTACGTGGTGAGTCTTATGTAGGTATCCTTATGCTTTAAATTTTTAACTCATTTTTTGTTTAAAAATTTTTTTAATGTTTATTTCTTTTTGAGAGAGGAAGACAGACAGAAAATGACCAGGTAAGGGGCAGAGAGAGAGAGAAAGAGAAAGAGAGAGAGAGAGAGAGAGAGAGAGAGAGAGAGAGATGCAGAATCTGAAGCAGACTCCAGGCTCCAAGCTGTCAGCCCAGAGCCTGATGTGGGGCTCAAACTCACAAACTGTGAGATCATGATCTGAGCTGAAGTTGGACGCTTAACCAACGGAGCCACACAGGCGCCCCTTAATTCATTTTTTGGACAGGTGTTGTATTCACAGAGTTACAAATCCACATTGGTACAGAAAGTCCCCCTCTCCCCACCGGATGCATCCACTCAGCTCCCCCCTCCAGAGGCACTCAGCTCTCACTTCTCCTGCTGGGTTCCCCGGGGCTTCTGGGGCTTCTGCAGGTGGCTGTGAACATCAATACCTCCCCCACCCCGGCACTCCACACACTCCACTCACCGTTCTTGCTTTTTTGTTTCCTATGTCCCAGGGATCATTCCACAGCAGTGCAGAAAGAGTGGCTCTGATACTTTTCAGGGCCGTGTCATGCTCTGTGGTAGAGAAGCACTAATTTGACAAGTCCCCTATTGATGGACATTGAGGTTATGTCCACTACTTGTAATGACAGACTATGGTACCAAGGATCATTCTGTGTGTACATCACTGGGTGGGTGCTTTGGGTGGGGACAGGATGGAATGTAGCACCTTGCTACTCAACATGTTCCAAAACTAGCAGCTGGGCATCAGGTGGGGGCTTCATTAGAAGTGTAGCATCAAGGGGCTCAGCCGGTTAAGCGTCCAACTTCAGCTCAGGTCACGATCTCGCGGTTCGTGGGTTTGAGCCCCGAGTCGGGCTCTGTACTGACAGCTAGCTCAGAGTCTGGAGCCTGTCTTCCGATTCTGTGTCTTTCTCTCTCTCTCTGACCCTCCTCTGCTCATGCTGTCTCGCTCTCAAAATAAAAAAATAAAACATTAAAAAAAAAAAGAGCTGTAGCATCAAGTACCCCACCCCAGAGCTGCTGGAGTAGGATCCGCGTTTTAGAAGCATACCCAGGGGATTTGTATCACGCACATTAAAGTTTCAGAAGCGCTGATCTGGAAGACGGAGTCTCAGGAGTGGAATGCTGGGTCAGGAGAGAGGTGCATTAATAACTTTGACAGGTGCAGCCAAGTTCACATCTGCGGAGCTTGACTCAATACATATTCTTACCTGTCATGCGCGTGCATTTGGAGAGAGTTTTTGAAAAAGAGTCCGTATCCAGGGCCACAAACTATGAGGAGGATTCAGTGGGGCTGGGGTGGGCCTGGAACCTGCATTTCAGACACTCCCCGCTTAATTCGGAGCCAACTAGGGTTGAGAACCACTGGGCTGTATACATCCCTGGTCTTTGACTGCACAGGCCTCTGTAAAGGGCTCCTGGGCAGCCTGGCTCTGCGGTCATGGAGCCTCCGTCCAGGGGTAGTACTAGTGACTGCAGTGGGCTACGTTAGGTTATGTGACATCAAAGTAAAAAGGGAAATTAGAGGGGCACCTGGGTGGCTCAGTCGGTTAAGCATCCGACTCTTGATTTCGGCTCAGGGTGTGATCTCATGGTGCATGGGATCGAGCCCCACCACGGGCTCGCGCTGAGAGCACGGAGCCTGCTTGCGATTCTCTCTCTTTCTGCCCCACCCCTCGTGTTCTCTCTCTCTCTCTCTCTCTCTCTCTCTCTCCCTCAAATAAATAAATAAACTTAAAAGAAAAATAAAAGAAACTTAGAAAAGATGCAAACCAAGCAAAACACCTGTGGGTTAAAATTGGTCTCTGGTCCTTGAGTTTGCGACGTTCGATGCCCTCATGATGCCTTTTTTTTTCTTAATGTTTATTTATTCTTGAGAGAGAAAGAGAGCAGTGGAGGGGCAGAGAGAGAGGGAGACGAGACGGAGGATCTGAAGCTGGCTCCACACTGACAGCACAGAGCCCAACATGGGGCTTGCACTCACCAAAGGTGAGATCATGACCTGAGCTGATGTCAGAGCCTTAACCGACTGAGCCCCCACCCGGGTGCCCCTGCATGATGCCTTTAAAAAAAAAATCTGTTTTTGTCAAATCTCATATTGCCCGGTAAGGAGTGAGGTATCTTTCCTTTGTGTGGTGTTGGGGATCTCAGGGATCAAGGCCCCCACCTTACAGAGGAGAAAACGGCCCAGGGCATAGAAGGGGCGGCACAGGGTCCTGCAGGAAAGTTTAATCCGTAGTTATGGACTCCCAGACAAGGTGCTCAGTGCCGGGGGATTTCAGCCTCCCCGATAAGGTCCAGGTCCTTGGGGTGGGAGGGGGAGGGGACAAGCACCGAGTCAGCAGGTAACGGCCAGAGAGGGTACCCTGTGCCACAGGGGTTCTTCCTGCTTCCAGAGTGGGTCCAGGACCAGGGACGGTTTCACAGAGGAGCTAAGGCTGTGAGAAACATTGGTGGTTTTGGGTTTTGTGCATCTCGGAGAGGGATTCAAGCGTTTCCTGTCACAGCCAAATAGCAAGTATTTTAGACTTTGCAGGACACACAGCCTCTGTTGCAACCTCACAGCTCTGCGGTTCCAGGGGCGAAAGGGGCCACAGAGAACAGGTAAACAAATGGGGGGGGAGGCTGTGTGCCAATAAAATATGGACACTCGAATCTGAATTTTATGTAGGTTTCATGTGTCATGAAATTGTCTTCTTTTGACTTTTCTCCCTCCCGCCACTTGAAAATGTAAAAACCATTCTTAGCTCACAAGCTGCACGAAAACAGGTGGTGGGCTGGATCTGGCTGGCGGGGGGACATGGCCGACCCCTGATTTAGAAGATGAGGAGGAGTTTGCCAGGCAGATGGGAGAAGGCTGTTCCAGGCACTGAGGGTGACAGGTGCAGGGACAGGGAGGTGGCAGGGGAAAAAGGAGCCAGCAGAAAAGTTGGGATTGACATGCTGGGGTTCTGGCTGTGCTGTCACCTGCCCAGGTTGGGGGGTGGGGGCGCTGGGCCCTCCTTTCCCAGCTCCTGCCCAGTATCGCCCAATTCTTCTGATGGTCCAAGAGAGGCTGGACATGCACTCATCGCACACATGCACTTGAGTACTTACCGTGGGGCAGCGCTGGTGCAGGCCCGGGAGAGTCCGTGGGGTCGAACGGGCCCAAGACACTGCTTCCAAACGGATGTGGGATGCACGTGAACAGAACAGATAGACTACGCGGCGTGTGAGGCAGTGATAAACGCTGTGGAGAAACAGAAGGCCTGGCGGGGGTAGAGGAGTTGGGGTGCGGTATGAACTTTTAGATTAGGGTACCGGGAAGCCTCACTGAGATGGGGCATTTGGGCAAAGGTTGGAAAGATTCACAGAATGGATTGTGGGGGTGCCCTGTTCCCAGGAGAAGAGCAGTCTAGGCATAGGGAGAAACAAATGCAAAGTCCCAAGTAAGGAGACTGCCTGGAATGTTCTAGAAACAGCGAGGCACCTGTGTGGCTAGAGCAGAGGGAGTGAGGGGGAGACTAGAAGGAACTAAGGACAGGGAGATAATATGGACAGACCACGCAGGACTTTGTGGGCCCTTGTGAGGACTTTTGCTCTGAGTGGGTGGGAGCTATGGAGGGTGCGGAGCAGAGGAGGGAGACAGTCTGCCTTGGGACCTCACGATATTCCTCTGGCTGCGTGTGGAGAATGGACAGGAGGCGAGTGAGAGTGGAGGTGGGAAGGAGTCATGGGACTTTGGATGTTTGCATTTTGAAGGAAGAGCCATAGAATTTGCTGATGTCAGTTGTGGGGAGTGAGAAATTCAGACGGCACTGTGAAAACTTCCTATTTACCACTCTGGCCACCAAGGCAGATTTGAAACCGTCTCCCTGTGGGCCATGAGAACCTCTGGTAGCCTGCCGGTTTGCAGCCTCTTACGACCCGGGACTGTCTCCTGTGTTTAAACGTTCTCATTATGACTTGACCTTTTTCTTGTTCCTCTGTCCTTTTTCCAAACTAGGCTGGAATCCACCCTGAATGAAGGGCGGTGACCACGCTTTTAATTTCTTGGTATCTCACAGTGAAATGACTGAGTGTGGGGTGGGCGGTGACGGGCTTTCCCCTTTCTATGGTTAACCGTTTGATAGTAATTTGTGCAACGGCTACCTGTGGCATGAATGTTCTAAGAGAGTCGGGCCTTGCAAGTCCCAGCCCTGGCTCCCAGCCTTTCAGACTCTGTAGTCACGGCTCTTGGAAAAAGTTCCCCTTCCGCCTGCACGGATCTGTGATCTTTAAAAAGACAAACCATCCCCCCACCCCCCCTTCCAGGTCCAGTCCAGTCTGGCCAGATTTCTCAGAAGAGCACTGACCAACTCCTGACCAACTCCTCCGCCTCCGGGGTTCAGGCTCTGTCCCTGTCCCTCTGCAGCTGGTTTCCGCCGCCCGTGTCCCTCCCAAAGGTTCCCGGCTGCGAGGGCTTCACTGCACTCGGTTCTGGGGCTTTTGTTCCTATTCAACGAAAGGCTCTTGCTTCTGGAAACTCCGTTCCCTCTCGCTTCTGCAAAGCTGCTCTTCCCAGGGTCCCCTCCCCCTCAGCCCTCCTGCCCCTCCCTCACATCTCCTTTCTCCCAAATAAATGCCCTAGGTCAGCTGATAGACAGCCAAGACCTGTGGCTTAGTGATCGAAGTGATCTGAGCGTGTTCTTCAGACGCAAACATGCTTCGGTTGTTCAATCAGAGTGATAGATGGCACTTACTGAATATTTACCAAGTGTCCATTCTTGCTCCAAGCATTTTGCCTGTGGGTTAATTCTCCTAGTAACTGTTTGAGGTGGCTACGATCATTGTTCCCGTTTTCCAGACGGGAAACTGAGGCACAGAGAGGTTGGGTAACTAGCCTGCGGTCATACAGCTTTGCAGTGGCAGAACCACAGTTCGAACCTAGGGTGTCTGGCTCCAGGGTTTCTAAACATGATCACACTCCACTACAGCTTTGAGGTACCTTCTCGCCACCACCCTCCTTTCGCCAAATCATACAAATTCTGTTTACCATTAATTCCCCCCCCCCCGCCACCGTGTCTCAAGTGGACCATGTGTTGGTGTCCATGCAGTATCTGGTGGTAGAAATCCTACTTCGTCTGGTTTTATTAAAATTTACAATGTGCAGACCCTCTGATCCAGCCATTTCTTTCTGTTGTAAAGAAATATTGTGTCCAAGGGGGCGAGCCCAGGATGTTCACGGCAGCAGTGCTTCTGATAATAAAAAAAATCAGAAGCAACCTAACTGTCCAACGATAGGGGAATGAAGGAGAAATTCTGTGTATTCCTAGGACAGAATACTAGGCAGCAGCTTAAAGAAGGCAGCAGATGCCTAGGTGTTGGCGAGGAAAGATCTATGACATGTTACAGACGGGGAGAGAAGCAACTTGCAGAACAATACATACTCTGTTTTTGCATTTCACACATATTTATGCATTTATATTTGCATTTCACATCGCTCTAGGCGACCCTGTTCTAGGCACTGGGAGCACGGCATTGAGGAAAACCACCTCATTCCCTACCCCAGCTCAGCTACTGTCCTACCTAGCGGGAGGGCAAAGGCGGGGAATAAATGGTGTGTTGGGGTTGGTAAGTAAATAGATAACGGGAGATGTTTTCACATTTTTAAAAAAGCACTGCCACAAAACAATGCTATGCTCTGTGGGTATTTATTTATGTATATAAAACCCTGGCAAAAGGTCTGCAAGGAAGCACCCCAAACTGCTGACAGCGTTGTTCTGGAGGAGGGGAATGGTGGATGCCGGATGGTTACCCCAGTGTTACTGTGTAATGGCAAGTTAATAGTCGTAAACCAGGGGCGCCTGGGTGGCTCAGTCGGTTAAGCGTCCGACTTTGACTCAAGTCACGATTTCGAGGTTCATGGGCTCAAGCCCCGCGTCGGGCTCTGTGCTGACAGCTCAGATCCTGGAGCCTGTCTTCGGATTCTGTGTCTCCCTCTCTCTCCGACCCTCCCCTGTTCATGCTGTCTGTCTTTCTCTCTCTTTCTCAAAAAATAAATAAAACATTTAAAAAATAGTAGTAAGCCAGTGGGAACCCTCGCACGCTGCTGGAATATAAAATGGCACAACCACTTTGGAAACTGTTGGCGATTTCCCATAACAACATGTGATGCAGCAGAACCCCCTTCCCAGGGGTTTGCTTGAGAAGAATGAACACGTATGTCTACACACAGAGCTGTCGTCCGATGTTTATAGTGGCTTCACTCAGGGAGACACCAGCACCGGGCGACTAGGAGGACCCGTGTCTCCACACACTAGAGCACTACTCAGCACTGAAAGAAGAACAAGGTGCTGGCGCATCGATGGATGTAGGAGGATTTTGCTGAGTGGAAGAAGCCAGTCACCAAAGAACACATACCACCTGATTCCAATTACGTGACAGGCAAAACTAATCTACGCGGATAGAAACAGGATTGTTGCGTGTGGGGGTTGTGCGTTGACTGGAAGGGACCCTGAGGGAATTTTCTGGGATGCTGGAAATGTTCCAGATCTTGATTGGAGGGGGGATACCCATGGCGGAGGCATTTGTCAAAATGCATTGAATCATACACTTTAGATGTGTGCATTTCACTGTACATAATATCTACCTTAATAATAACAATAATAAAATAACCACGGGAGCTTGGAGGGGAGTACATTCTGACATGTTAGGAGTGTTTATTTCTAAATGGTGCAGGAAATATAGGTGATTTTCATTTTCTCCTATATGCTCATCTGGGTTTTTCCAAGGTTTCGGCGATGCATATGTGCCTTTAGTGCTCCGGAAAAAAAAAAGTTCAAAAAAATTACATGATCTCTGCATTTATGTATAAAAAAAGAACATATGCCTCTTTTGAGCAACTTTTATTTGTTTAGCCATTTTGAGGGTTTTTTGTTTGTTTTTTTAAGAAGGAAAGGAAGAGGGAAGAAGGCAAGAAAATGAATCCTTTCATTTTCTTTTCTTTTCTTTTCTTTTCTTTTCTTTTCTTTTCTTTCTTTTTCAACAAATATTAACTGAGAATCAGTGCTAGTGCTGAGTACTGTGGAAAATGACAATAATTCCAGGCAAGAGATTCTGCAATCAAGAAGCTTACAGCTGTGCTGAGCTCATGAGGAATCCTGTCTTTATAGGGCTTTTAAAAAAGGCCCCCTCCTTTATGAAGCCTTCCTTGATTTCTTCCTCAAATCTCTGTCTCTGCACACAGAACCTCGCCTTACCTGCCCCAGGGCCAGAGCCCAGTTCTGTGCTTTGCCTGAGGTGAGTTCTGCTCTCAATTTTTTAGAAAGCCCCAAAGCAGGCCCTGGGGCGTGGGTAGGTCCCTAGCTTTTCACACTTTCACTCTACACTGAACCCATCCCAGGTCAATGAGGAACCGAGAAGATGACCTCTCAGCCTTTGGCGGTGGGAGCAGATACTTCGGGGAGTCCCAGAGGCTTTGTTAGAAACTCCTGGCTCCCCGTGCAAAGGTCAGGCTGGCCATCTCTGGGCTGTCTTCTCCCCTTTTCTGGTTTTCTTGGCCTGGAGAGACACATGGGCATGGGTGGGGGCCGCAGACCTGGGGCAGGCAGAAGTGTCAGGGTCACATCCGGCTCCCCTCCTGCCCCTCTGGCCTGCCCCCGAGCTTCGGTGCCCCAGCCTGGGGGCTGGGAGAGAGGGTGTTCGCCTCAGCAGAGGTTTGGCCCCTGAGCAGCTGGGCCCCTCACATTGTTTTCCGTCTCCAGCAACACAATAGAAGTTTCTGCTGAGACTCAGGGAGCGTCTACAAAGTGCCCTCCTTTGAGAGCGAGGCGCTGGGCCCCGGCATTGGGGCGGCTTTTTAATCTTTGAATCCAGGCCAAGGTGTGGAGGGGCAGGGCAAGAGCAGGGGCCGGAGGGCTGTAGCCAGCCTTGGGTTTTGCTCAAGGGACAGGGATCCCCTCCATCATAAAGTGGCCAGGGAGACCCCTAGAAGCTTTCAGCCAGAGCCCTGTCCGAAGTCTTGCTGGAGAAGGAAGTCAGGAGGCCCAGAAGGGATACTATTCACACCACCAGCAAGTTCTTTCCTTTCTGCCTTGAACTTGTATCCCAGATTCAGGCTTTATGCATCTGCAGTGCGCCAGTCAGGACCAAGCCACGTTCTTCTTCCCTCCCACCGTACACCGTAGCCTCTAGCTAGGCCGCCTGTGTCCTATAGTTTTGGCTCTCATGTCCTTGCTGTGTGACCCTGGGCAAGTCACTTCACCTCTCTGTGCCTCAGTTTCTTCCTCTATAAAATGGTAATGATTACAGCAGCACCATACTCATTGTTATCAGGATTTAATGGAAAATAGGTCCCTGTATTTCGGATGGAAATATAGAAAGTTTTTCTTTAATTTTAAAAGTAAGCTCTAAGCCCAATGTGGGGTTTGAATTTACCATGCCTAGATCAAGAGTCACGTGCTCTATGACTGACCCAGCCAGGTGACCTTGAAAATACAGAAAGTTGTTTTTTAGAAAATATTTATTTATTTTTGAGACAGACACAGAGCGTGTGCAGGGGAGGGGCAGAGGGCGAGGGAGATACAGAATCTGAAGCACAGAGCCAGATGCGGGGCTCGAACCCACAAACGGGAGATCATGAGTGGAGCCGAAGTCGGACCCTTAACTGACTGAGCCACCCAGGTACCCTGAAAATACAGAAAGTTTTTAGAACAGTGCCTGGCCCACAGTATTCATTACAAAAGTGTTTAGGGCTGTTGTCTACCCAATAGTGTGACCGTTTAAGCACCAGAATCAAGTTATATCACACTTTTGTTTTCATTTCTCTGCTGGCTGCCCACCGAACTTGGCACGAGGTCTCCACATTACCTTTCTGACTTGTTCCACTCTGGGCATTGTTCATTTCTCCCACACCAGTGGCTTCTTTGCTGCTCTTGGTGTGTTCCAAGTTTGGTCCAGCCCCAGGATCTTTACACCTGCCATTTGTTTTCTGCTTAGAAAGTTCTTCTCATGCTTTGTAGCTGGTTCTGGTTCAATATTCTCTCAGCTAACTTCCTCCCTCCCTGGGGGAGCCTCCCTGGATCACCCTATCTAGGTGTATGCCTTCCTGTGTTTCTCTCTGAAAACATCTTGCGCATTTCTTAGTTGCCATCAGTTATGTGTTTGTTTCATCTCTCTCTCCCCCAAATAGAATATAAGCTTCATCAAAGATCGAACTTTGTCTTATTCGCCGTTTCTTCTCCTACATCCAGTGCAATGCCTAGTACATATTAGGTGCTCAATAAATATGAGTTGGTTAAATGACAGAATGAAGGAATGAGAAAATCATTCTAGAATTAGGGTGAAAGGGGCGCCTGGGTGGCTCCATTGGTTGGGTGTTTGACTCTGGGTTTCAGCTCAGGTCATGTTCCCAGGGTCGTGGGGTGGATCCTCCTGTTGGGCTCTGCCCTAAGCATAGAGCCTGCTTCAGATTCTCTCCCTCTGCCCCTTCCCCTGCTCTCTTAAAAAAAAAAATTACTTTTCATAGAGACTACAGGGGCACCTGGGTGGCTCAGTCGGTTAAGTGTCTCACTTCAGCTCAGGTCATGATCTCACGGTTCGTGGGTTCGAGCCCCACATCAGGTTCTGTGCTGACACCTTAGAGCCTGGAGCCTGCTTTGGATTCTGTGTCTCCCTCTCTCTCTCCCCCTCTCCCGTGTATGCTCTGTCTCTCTCTGTCTCAGAAATAAATAAACATTAACAAGAAAAACAAACAAACAAACAAAAAAAACCAAAGAGACTACAGATGTTGATACCATTCATCTAGTGAAGAAGTGGATATGGTCTTTGGGGAATGTGGAGACAATTAGTTCAAATTAGGACTTTATTACTTTTTTAAAAATTGATGGTTAATTAACATATAGCATTATGTTAGTTTCAGGTGTACAATATGATGCACTAATTCTATACATTTCTCAGTGCTCATCCAGATAAGTGTACTCTTGATCCTTTTTAGTTCAACCATCCCTCGAACCTGGGACCTGTTTTTGAGGTGCCTGTGGGACTGCTTGGAAAGAGGTCCACTCTGCACCCCTACGTGGGCCTGGAGCCATCTGAGGAAGAAGGCCAGGCTAGAGCTCTTTCTGGAAGTTTCACCATTCATGTGATATATTCATCAGGATCATTTTTTCTATAAGAAAATCAAGACCCAACTCAATGTGGTTTAAACAATGGTGGTCAGGATTGGTTAATTCACTGGCTTAATAGAAACATCAAGGATCCAGATTCTTTCCACCTTTCCATCTGCCATGATGGCACAGTCTCTTCCTATGGTTCCTAGATGGCTGCCATGGCTCCAGACATTGGGACTTCATCCAACATCCACAGGTCAGAAAAATAGAGGTCACTTTCCTTTTTTGTGTCCTATTTTAAGAGGGATGAACACTTGAAGCCCTCAGTGGACTTCCATCAAGTCTTAATGACTAAAAATGTGTCACATGCCACATGCCTGTTCCCCATGACTGACTAGGACTCTAAGATTTACTCATTGTAGGGGGGGTGGTCTGGTGGATTCAATTGGTAGAGGGTGCAACTCTTGATCTCGAGGTTGTGAGTTTGAGCCCCACAGTGGGTGTAGAGATTCCTTAAAAAAAATAAACATCTTTGGAGGTACCTGGGTGACTCAGTGACTTAAGCGTCTGCCTCTTGATTTCAGCTCAGGTCATGATCTTACAGTTTGTGGGATTGAGCCCTGTGTTGGGCTCTGCGCTGACAGCATAAAGTCTGCTTGGGATTCTCCCTCTCCCTCTCTCTCTGCCCCTCCCCTTCTCTTGCTAGCGTTCACACACACTTTCTGTCTCAAAATAAAGAAACATTAAAAAATAAATAAAAATCTTAAAAAAAGAAGATTTACCCATTGAGGATAGAAGGGACTCACCCTCTGCAGAAGCATATGGCAGCCAGAGTTGGGGTTTTAAAAGAAAGAGGGGGAAATGGCTGTTGAGTGTGCAACCAATGGCATCTTCATTGGGTATAGAGGACAGAGTCTGAGAAAGCCATCAGACAGACGCAGTGCAAGAGAATGAAGAGAATGGCTGGGGGTGGGGGGAGTCAGCAGGGCACCCCGAGCATTTACCAGCAAAACAGGTACTTTAAGAAGGAGGGAGAGAGACACCTGGGCGGCTCAGTCGGTTAAGCGTCCGACTTTGGCTCAGGTCATGAGTTCACAGCTCATGAGTTTGAGCCCCGTGTGGGGCACTGTGCTGACAGCTTGGAGCCTGGAGCCTGCTTCAGATTCTGTCTGTCCCTCTCTCTCTCAAAAAGAAATAACACATTAAAAATAAAGAAAGAGGGAGAAATTCATTGTGCTGAGTGCTACTGAAGAACTGAACACAACAAGGATGGAGAGACGGCTGCTAGATTTGGACTTGGTGGTCTAAATTAGTGACCTTGAGGAGAGCAGTTTCGGTGCTGATGGAGGCCTCTGGAGTCCATGGCTTCCCAACTCCATGCTTTATCTTTGCCTCCCTGGATTTTTTTTTTAGAACAGCTTCCTCACTGCTCTCAGACTGGGGGAGGCCAGCGTCACGCTGCAGAGGTCTTTCCCTGCCAATCAGAGCAAACGAGAATGACCTCAGTGAGCAGTAGCGACCCACTGGGGCTACGTGAGCAAAGGAATGACTTGATCATGGCTGCCCTTTATGGAGGTTCACTGGAAGGGTAGCACAGTGGAGGCTGTTGCGGCTGGTGGCGGGAAGAGCCTCCCTTGTCCTCTGTGTTTGTCGGCCAGCGTCCATCCCCCTGTGTCTGGCTCTAGAGCCTCTGTGGACCTTCAGAAATACCCCCGCCTCACTTCAGTCCTCAAGGTTGAGGTAGACCCCACTGTCCTGTCCTCTAGTGGAAGACACCTGAGCCAAGCCTGCTGTTCAGAGTCAGTGGTTGGGCCTATGACCCAATCCTGGCCAATCACAGAGCTCTGCAAGATAGGCGGGCTTGGGAGGTGGTGGGGGGCGGGGGGACGGGAGGGGGAGGAGTGGCCCTCTCTCCCTCTCTCTCTCTCTTTTTTTTTTTTTTAGCACCTGGATTCAGCTAGACCTAGTCAAACTAGTGTAGACTTTTTTACTTACATAAACCAATACAGCCCCTTGAACTGGTTTGAGTTGGATTTCTGCCACTTGCATCTCAAGAATCCTTGAATAATAAAGTAACCAACGGATTTGAGAGATGAGAGTTCTGGAAAGGCAGAGTCAAGGTTGACTTTGGAGAATGGAGGGGCTTTTTAGGATTGGACATGATGGGAAACCATTCATTCATTTACTCCACACATTTGTTGAACTAGGCTCTTTATGAGGCTGTGGAGAATCAGCAGTGAGCAAAATAGATAACAGCCCTTACCTCTCTGAGCAGTGGCTGGGGAACATTAGCTAGATTTATTCTGTTATGATTATCCAGATCACGCCCGTTTATAGATGTGGAAACTTGTGGTCACAAGTGGTGACGTCACACAGGCGGTGAGGGGCCGAGGGGAGCTCTGACTTCATCTCTTTATAATTTCCAAATGGGTTCTGTCCACCCCACTGGGCAGGAGAGAGAGAGAGAACACACCCACGTGGAAATGACTTCACGCTCCAGGAAGAACGCCACAAATTGGTTGATGGCAGTAGAATAGGAATTTTCTACACGGAGGCTGCAGGAATCCACAGCAGGGCAGAATGTGATCAGAAAAGGGTGAAATTTGATTTGCAAATCATAGTGGTTTTACAGAAGAAGGTCTTTGAGATCAGGTTAATCAAGCTGGCTTTCTGCAAGGAGAGGTGCTTTGGGCAAGGTCTTAAGGAAAAGGTAGGAGAATGTAAAAGTCTGTGGTTGCCTAATCACGCCACGTGCCCCATCCTCAATCAGATGCTGAATCAATTATTTTTTTTTCTTCCCTTTTTTTGTTGAACGCTGATGAGACCCAGGAAAGGAGTCTTGGTTAGTGATGACAGCTTTTGTTGCTGCTGCTGAAATCATTAGCCCCCTGCCAACAGCACCCAGACCCTGCAGGTCTGCAGGCCAGAGATATACACAAAATGATGCATTAAAAAAAAAATTCTCCAACAGGAGCTGTGACTCATACACATCTCTGCTAGAAGAATAAAAATACTAGGAGCGAAAGACAGATTAGTCACTGGAACAGGGTTTGCTTTTGAGAGCTGAGTCCTTGGTCCTCATTACTTTCTGAAGTTTGGAAACCAAACCCCCAAACTGATGCCTACCAGGGATGTGGGATGAAGCCTGGATGGGTGGGGGGGTGGGGCTTGGAGGATAGAGGATGGGCTTGATGGTGCAGGGCTGGTACAACAGCTCAGTTGCACAGGCTGTCCGCAGCTGGCTCCTGTCCTAATTGGTCTTTGCCTGAATTGTTCAATGGGGCCACCTCTAAATTAAAGCCATGCATTCATTTATTCATTCACCAACTCAGCTACCCATTCAGTCTACTGTAGGTGAGGTAATGTGTGGACCCCAAAATAGATTGAGAAAAGAAGCTTACTAAAGAGCTAAGACCAGAAAATATGACAACAACGTCTACATAGATATTTAGAGAAAGGAGATCTCTCTCTCTCTCTCTCTCTCTCTCTCTTTTGTCTAACTCAGGAATTGGCAAACTGTGGCCCTCAGGCTATTGTTTTTATGAATAAAGTTTTATTGGCACACAGCTACACCTATTCATTTACATATTATCCACAGTTGCTGCCATCAGGGATATGAGCGCAGAACTGAATAGTTGTGACGGAGACGGTCTGACCCTTAAATACTAAAATATATACTATCTGGGTCTTTACATAGGTTTGCAAACCCCGATCTAGCACAAATCAGCAATTTTCAGTAGTAAACAATAGAACCCACGTTGGTAATTTCATTAATGGCTATGGGGTGGGGAATGTGTGCTCACAGAATCTCAGGGGTGCCCAGGAAGCCAGTCTTAGAGGTCATGTCCCCAAGAACAATGGCCCAAACCATTCTCTGGGATGGCTCAGGATGACCCCCAACTGAGCACAGACACTCCAGTAGGCAACGTGAACTCTGGGTGACCAATGCCAAAACCTCCGCTGCCACTGCCCCCAAACCGGATGCCTCTGCCATTGCTTTTGTAAAGTAAGCGAAACACATACATTCCCGACGGGCCAGCAATTCCATTTCTGGTGCACAACCTAAAACGTTGTGCTCCCAGATGCAAATGGAAACATGTATGAGGATGTTTATCGTGGCGTTGCTTCAAGGAGTTCCAGTGACGGTGTCCAGCACTAGGAAATGGGTACGTAGACTCCAGTTTCACTGGTCAGGGCTATTGTTAGCCGCTGTAATAAATAAATAGACCCTAAAGTATGTAAAGTCTCAGTCCCAAACTCAGAAGTCTTGTTTTATGTTCATATAATAATCCGAAGTGGATGCGGCTGGTCGGTGGTCTGGCTCCCCTCCACGCAGGCGCTCAGATCCAGGCCGAGGGTGGCTCTGTCATCGCCCCTCCACGGGTTCCAGGGTCACTCTGGGGTCGTCATCGGCACAGCAGGGACATGAGGAGGGAGAGGAGGACACGAAGAGGTGCCGTGTCTGGGGTGGAGGCAATGCACATCTCATCTGCGGGCGTCCATGGGCTCAAACTCTGCTCTGTGGCTCCACCCACCTGCAAGGGGTATTGGGAGATGTAGTCCTTCCGTGCGTCCTGGAGGAGGAGGACCGGCATCGGGAGAACAGCAAAGCGGCCGCGACCACGGGGATACGTGGTGTGCACAGTAGAATGCTACGCAGATGTTGGAAGTAGTGAGTTGTATTTACAAACGGCAACAAGCAGCCGTCTCAAAAACATGATGTTGAGTGAAAAAGGTAAGGTAGCGTCAGAAGCATCGCTCTGTACCATTTATGTAGAAATTTAAAAATAATCATAAAACAACACTTTATCTTGATCTCTTTATGCCTTTGTCACTATGTCTATTTGGATACACATATATCCAAACAGACATATGGCAGATGGGTAGAAAGAACATGCTTCAGATATACCCAAGTGGGTGTGCATGGGGGAGAAGGAAATAGGAGGAGTGGAGATGGGTGGTGAAGGCAAAAATAAGGGAAAATAAAACAAAATAGAGGCCTTCCTTGCATACCGCGGATGGCGTGCCTCGGCTCGAGGAGAGTGATTAATTTTGTGCATCTGAGGGGCAAATTAAAAGAAGTGGTGTGTGTGGTGTGGTGTGTGTGTGTGTGTGTGTGTGTGTGTGTGTGGTGGTATGTGGGGTGTGTGTGTGTGTGTGTGTGTGTGTGTATGTGTGGTGTGTTGAGGGGGAGTTTGGAAAGCAACAAAATATATTATTATTCAAGAATAAAAGTAACGTGCATCCAGTATAGAAAATTTGGGAAATGTAAGTATAAAGAAAAAAACCAAAGACCTCAATTCCCTGTCCAGATATATCTACTCTTGTCATTTTTGTATATTTCCTTCTTGTCTTTTTTGTATGATTGTGTAATATATATTGACAATATTGAGGTCACAATCTGCATGTAATTTATATTCCACTCTTTTTCTCCCCATTTATATGTGTGCTGTGGTCATTTTTCTATTCCCTTAACCATTCTCTGGTAGTAGAATTTTAAGTGGCTAACTAGTTTTCCAGTTGCGAAGACAGCATAGTATAATTAGTGAGAATTTTGGTCCTTTCCATTGCAGGAGACATCTTTGTGCATCAAAAGATGTCTGCATGTGTGATTGTTTCATAGTTTAGATTCCCCAAGTGAGAAGCACTTGGTCAAAGTGTATATTTATTTTTAAGGCTTTTGATACATTAAAAATATGTATTTATTTTGAGAGAGAGGCGGAGGCAGATAAGGAGGGAGAGAAATCCAAGCGGGCTCCTCGCTCAGTGTGGAGCCAGATGCGGGGCTCAAGTTCATGTACTGTGAAATCATGATCTGAGCTGAAACCAAGAATCGAATGCTCAACCGACTGAACCACCCAGGTGTCCCACCCCTGATACCTTTTAAGTTGGGAAATAGAGAACACATAGAGAAAAGGGTGTAAGACCTAAATGTAAATCATAATATGTTATTATGAAATGCACCTCTGTGGAATCACCCCATGGAGCAGGAATTGAACACGGCCAGCCCCCTGAAGCCCCTGTGGCGCATCCAACTCCCAGGATCCCTCCTGCCAACCCAGGGGGAAATCACTGCCTGGACTTAGAAGGTGCTCTTGTCTTTACAGATTTGCCCCCTACCTGTGCACCTCTGAGCGCTGTAGTTTCACACTTCCTGCTTTGGAGCACCGTGTCGTGGAATCCTACATCACGTGCTCTTTTCTATCTGGATTCGTTGGCTCAACGTTAGGCTTCAAAGATTCGTCCCTGTTGTGTGGAGTTTGTTTTCCCTGAATTGGTGTAAGCTCTTTGTTTGTTTGCTTGCTTTGGTTTCACATTTCTAAGCACTGCAAGTTAGGCAGTAGGGGAAGAAATTCTTTCCATTCGTGGGCTCCTCGCGTTTTCAAGTATTTTGGGGTCTGTACAGTCTCGTTGTGTCCTCACATTCCATTAGAGAGCTGGCAGAGGATTCTTAATGTTCCCATTTAACAGATTGGGAAACTGAAGCTCGGGCCTGTGGAGGAAACGAGTGAATGAGACTGGGGACTTTGCCCCGTGCCCCATTTCATGAGGGGAGCGAGGTCATGGGAGACTCCACGGCTGCATCCAGCCTTTTTGTTTCTTAATAAATTTTTTTTATTTATTTATTTTTGAGACAGAGAGAGACAGAGCACAAGTGGGGGAGGGGCAGAGAGAGAAAGGGAGACATAATCCGAAACAGGCTCCAGACTGAGCAGTCAGCACAGAACCCGATGCGGGGCTTAAACTCATGAATTGTGAGATCCTGACCTGAGCCAAGTCAGACGCTTAACCGATTGAGCTACACAGGCGCCCCTTCTTAAGGAAGCCAGGGAAATTCTGCCGTGGCGCCCACTCACTGGCCACCCCAGCTCTGAACGTCAGTGCACCCCAGGCCTCTGTCCCTGTCTCTCCTCCACCCATGTGGCCTCCCTGAGTGATCTCGCCCAATCCCATGGCTTTATCATTAGATCCTGACAATTGCCTACATTCTTATCTCCAGCCTGGCCTCTCCCTGAACCCTGGGCTTGTGAATCTGCCCACTCAACAACTCCACTTGGCAACTGGCTTTATTTTTTTTTAAGTTTGTTTATTATTTGTTTGTTTATATATATTTAGAGAGGGAGAGACAGAAAGAAAGAGACAGAGAGAGAATGTGAGTGGGAGAGGAGCAGAGAGAGGGAGAGAATCCCAAGCAGTCTCTGTGCTGTGAGTGCAGAGCCCAGTATGGGGCTCGAACTCACAAACCATGAGATTATGTCTTGAGCTGATATCAAGAGCCAGATGCTTAACCAACTGAGCCACATAAGTGCCCCATGGCTATTGGCTTTGACATGTAACACAGCCGAAGCCAAATTCTCCTCCACCTTCTCCCCCGCACCTGCCCCTCTCACAGGTTTCCCCATCCTGGTCAATTCCAACCCCACCCTGTCAGTTGCCCAGGCCAAAAACTGTGGAGTCGTGTTTAACTCTTTCTGTCATCCCCAGCGCTTCAACAAACCCTGCAGGTTCTAGCTTTAGGATGTTTCCAGAACAGACGATTTCTCCTCATTGCCCCTGGGCTCAGCCTGCTGCAAGCCATGGACATCTCTCGCCTGGCCTGGCGCAGTACCCTCCTTCCAGGTCTCACTGCCTCTGACCTCACCCCCTGGCGCTCTCTTCCCGCAGAGCAGTTGGAGCGATCCTCCTGGAGCCTGTCAGATCTTATGTCTCCTCTGCTCAGAACCTGCCAAGGCTCCCACTTATCCAGAGAAAACGCCCACAACCTGTCAGACACCTACGCAGCCCAGCCGTCCAGCTTCCCTCTTCAGGCTCAGTGCGTCTCCCACAGCCACCTGTGGGGTTTGCTCCCTCACTCTTTCACTTCTTGCTAAAATGTCACCTCTTTTCTCTCACCCTCTGGGGCTGTGCTGGCCCAGGCCTCCCTGCCGTCTTCCCTCTCGGTGTCCCTGCCCCCCCCAGCCCTTACCACCACCTGGCAGACTTTCTGATTGACTTCTTGGGGGTACTTTTCCGCATCTCTTCTGCCACTAGCCCGTCAGCTCCGGGAGGGTAAGGACCCTTGCCTGTTTCTCAGTGACGAGAACAGTGCCAGGCATTCACAGTGAGGTTTCTCCCAACCTGGAGTCCCAAGCGTGTGCTGGACATACTCATGCATACATTCAGCGCCTGGCACGTTCTGTGATGACCTTAATGAGATGCTCATAGTTCACCTGCCACACCCGAGAGGTGGCTTGGTGGGGCTCTAGGGTCAGACGCACCTGGGTAGTGGCGCTCTGGCCAACTGGGTGAGAGTGGAAGTGACGTGTGAAACTTCCAAGCTGGGCTCTTTTTTTTTTTTTAATTTTTTTAACGTTTTATTTATTTTTGATACAGAGAGAGACAGAGCATGAGAGGGGGAGGGGCAGAGAGAGAAGGAGACACAGAACCGGAAGCAGGCTCCAGGCTCTGAGCTAGCTGTCAGCACAGAGCCCGATGCGGGACTCGAACCCACGAATGTGAGATCTGACCTGAGCTGAAGTCGGAGGCTTAACCGACTGAGCCACCCAGGCGCCCCCAAGCTGGGCTCTTAAAAGGACCAGGCATTTCCTTCCCGTCCCCCTTTGTCTTTCTGCCGGTTGAGATGGGTCATTAGAGTGGCCACCTTGGGCCCCTCAGTGAACATCCCATGTCCGGGATGGTGGAGCCAGGACTGGGAAGGAGCCTGGGCCCCGACACCGTGAGGCCTCCATACTGGCCTTGGGTATTTTACACCTGGACCATCGCATGGGAGAGAAATAAGCTCTATTTGGAAAAATGTAATCCTGGGGCACCTGGGTGGCTCAGTCGGTTAAGCGTCTGACTTCAGCTCAGGTCATGATCTCACCGTTTGTGGGTTCGAGCCCCACGTCAGGCTCTGTGCTGACAGCTCAGAGCCTGGAGCCTGCTTCAGATTCTGTGTCTCCTTCTCTCTCTGCCCCTCCCCTGCTTATGCTGTCTCTCTCTGTCTCTCAAAAATAAAAAACATTAAAAAAATTTGAAAAAAAGGAAAAATGTATTCCTATTTAGGTCTTGTTGCAGAGGCTATCTTTATCTTAACAAATACAGTCACCTCAATCGGGGTCCTCTCTGAGCCCCGCGGGTTTCTCATCTGTAAAAAAGGGACAATAATATAATAATCAGTGCCATGACGGGCAGGCGTGAGAATCCGATGCCAAATATTACTAATGCCTGGTGCACGGTGAGAACTCGGAAACGGTAACAGTTGTGAGGAGAACTCCCCGCTTTGTGGCAAGGCTCCGGGAAGGGAATTTGCCTAGGAAATCTGGAAGGCAGGCTTGAGCCCCATACACGGCGTTTGGAAAGGGTGCGGCTGTTTGTGTTTCTGCTGGCTAAAGCGGAAACTGGCAGCTTTCTGTCAGAGTTGCCAGTGGGACTGCCAGGTGTCTGGATTTGGACTGGGCAGCCCTGTGTTTGAGCTTTCAGGCCAGGACAAACCGAAATAGGGGGGGAAAACCCAGACATATAAATGTGTGTCCAGTATGTCTGTTGAAACCATCTGGCATCTCCGGCAGCAGAATTTCAAACTAAACCATCCAGGTCAATCTCTTCTCTTGACTAAATTGTAGAATTTACCTTTTAGGCATCCATCTTCTAATGACATTTAAAAAAGAAAAAAAAAGATTTTATTTTTAAGTAATTTCTACACCCAATGGGGGGCTTGAACTCACAACCCAGAGATTAAGAGTCACAAGCTCCACCTACTGAGCCAGTCAGGTGCCCCTGAACCTCTTTTTCCCTTTAACTTTTACCTCCAATCCAGGCTTCGTGTTATACACAAAGATCTTTGTTTCCTTGGGAAGGCAATGTGATGAAGGGAGGTAGCTCTCTGGGGCCTCTGTGTTTTTAAAAATTAAACAAAATTTTTAATGTTTTTTTTTTTTTTTTTTTTTAGAAACAGAGAGAGAGAGCATGAGCAGGGGAGGGGCAGAGAGAGAGGGAGACACAGTATGTGAATCAGCTCAGGTTCTGAGCTGTCAGCACAGAGCCTGTCTTGGGGCTTGAACCCACGAACTGTGAGATCATGACCTGAGCTGGTCTGATACTCAACCAACTGAGTCACCCAGGTGCCCCTGGGGCATTTGCATTTTCCCAGAGAATTAGAAAGAGTGCTGTGCTTATTTCAAAGGATAGGGTGATCGCAATCATTCAAAGTGCGATGTTATTAATAATTATTTTGGGACAACGGGCACAAACTGGGATTGTCCCATGCAAACTGGGTGTTTGGTCTTCCTTTCAATAGAGGAATCAGTTCATCTGAGTGGACAGAAATCTTGGGACGGGGATGCCTATCAGTTAGGATGCCTTTGGCTGCAAATAAAGGAAGTGTGATTCAACTGGCTTAAACAATAAGGATATTTTATTATCTTTTTTTAATTTAAAAAATTTTTTAAATTTATTTTTGAGAGAGAGAGAGAGAGAGAGAGAGAGAGAGAGAGACAGCCTGAGCAGGGGAGGGTCAGAGAGAGAGGGAGACACAGAACCCAAAGCAGGCTCCAGGCTCTGAGCTGTCAGCACAGAGCCCGACACGGGGCTCGAACTCACAAACCGTGAGATCATGAACTGAGCCAAAGCCAGACACTTAACCGACTGAGCCATCCAGGCGCCTCTATCTTTTTTTTAAGTTTATTTATTTATTTTGAGATAGCATATGTAAGTGGGGGAGGGGCAGAGAGAGAAAGAGAGAGAGGGAGAATCCCAAGCAGGGTCTGCGCTGAGTGCAGACGTGGGGCTCGATCTCACAAATGGGAGATCATAACTTGAGCTGAAACAGAGTGGGGCGCTCAACTGACTGAGCCACCCGGGTGTCCCTATTATCTTTTAATGCAAGGAGTCCAGATGCAGGGGGCGCCTGGGTGACTCAGTCTGTTGAGTGGCTGAGTTAGGAAGTGGGAAGTTGGTGGGGCTGGGACTTGAACCCGCACAGCTGATCCCTAGGGTGATCAGTGTCCAAAGCCTGGGAAAAATGAAGGCACATGTATCAGTGGCAGAGCTGGGATTCAAACCAAGGTCCTAAGCATTTCACTCTTTGTTTCCTCCAGGCTGTGTTTCCAGTGCTTCATGGCAGGAGCATGACTTGGCAGCGCTCTGGGGCCCTGACTTAATCTGATATCCGTTATGTTTGACTCAGACCTTGAACCAGGGTCGTCTGGTGAGATCTGCTTCTAACAGCAAGGGGTTCCTTTGGGGGAAATGTTGACTTGGACCATCGGGAGTGGTTTACCCAGGACTATAAGGAAGGGAATATTTTGGTCTGAAGAAATGAGCCCTGGGCTGCGTGTCCCGCGCATTGAGTTCTGTTGTCCAGCTCTTCTGGGGACTGCCAGGGGCGGAGATGCCTCTCTTATTCTCAGAAAGCTGCTCCAGGGACTCTGAAGGGAAAAAAGACTCTCCAGGCAGCTGGCCTGACTTACTGAGAACTCATTTGCATTTGGGAAATGATTGTACTCCTAGGCAGTCCTTAAGTCATTTCTCACTGGTGTGTTCAACTTGGGATGGGCAGAAACCACCCCTTGTTTTTCTTTGCTTTATCTTCATTATTTTTTCTTTTGAGCAGACCTGGGGAAGGCAGCCTTTAAATCCTGAGCCTGCAGAATCTGAGAGGCTCATCAGGAAATCAGGAACTGTCTGTCTGATGTTTCCAAGCAGTGCTAACTTCTTCTCTGCAACTGTGAAATGTATGCAGCAGAAACGAAACGGTATTTCCCACGATTTGCGAAATACATGGCAACAGAAACTCTAAAATTGTCCCCGTAGAAGAGAATTTCCCCATCGTTATCATCACTCCCTGATCTCGACTGAAAGATTTTTTTTTTCTTCTCTCTCTGTTCTTTTGGTGAATGTTTCCCAGCTAAAGCCTGTTTTGGGCCCTGCCCTGGAGACGCACGGGATCTAAGGGTTCCCCACTGGAGATCCTGGAGGGTGTGAGTGGAGGTGATGGGAAAGAAGGTAGAAGTCACGGCTGTAACAGGGCTAGGAAAAGAAATCTCCCCGTTTGCGGCTGTTTAGTCATGTTTGGTTCGGTGAGTGGCTCTGTGCCAGCATTAGCTGGGAGGCAGCCAGGCCCTGGACAGAGGGAGTCCCCATTGATCCCACTAGTGCCATCTGAGTCATAAGACCTGGGGCAGGCAGTGACCTGAGGCAGAGGCCTGGGAGTGCCACCAACAACTCTGGAGAAGCTTAAAAGATCTCTTTTGTTAATTGATTGACGGTTAATTTGGTTATGTTCCTTCTCCCCCTCCTCTGGACTAAAAGCACCAAGAGGGTAGGACCCGTGGCTGCTGCGTTACTGCTGTGTCCCTCCAGAAACACTCAGTGAATGATGAAAACACTTGTCGTCTTTCTAGGTCTCATTCATCCTTGTCTGCCCCTCGCCTGCTAGAACAGTGTCAGCGCTGAACACCACCAGTCTTGTGCACTTTAGTCCTAGCACCTCACCCAATGCCCGGCACACAGTAGGTGCCCGTGGCAGACCCTGATCTCTTCACAGTGGAACCCCCAGTTGTCCAGGCAGCCATGTCCCGGGAGATGGAGCAGGGCTGCTCGGAAGGGATCGTGACGACTCTTGCTCTTGGTCAGGGACTAAGTAAGGGTGGTTACATGACCCGGTCTGGCCTGTGAAGTGTAAGAGAAAGTCTGCCTTGAACTTGGGTTGGGCAGGTGATGTTGCCATTGAAACAGCCATCTTGTCACTCTGAGGTTCCAAAGATCGGGAGACAAGCCACCATGACAAGGGCTGAAGGTATCTTGGTCCTTGATGACGTTGCGAGTCCTGAACCGGCCTGATGAAGCAATCTCCTCTGGACTCTTGTTACATAAACGCTGCCCTTATGTTGTAACCCACCAGTAGCTCATTCTCCTCATAACCAAATGCATGTGAATGGATTCAGCACTCAATCCAAATAAAAGCCTTCCCTTACTGAGTGCTTACTATCTGCTCCAAGTAGTTTCCATGTCTTGACTCAGGAATCATTGTAACACCCTTAGGACCTCAGTCTATGAAAGAGGAAAAGGAGGCACAGAGAGCTTAGTCATTTATTAAACGTTGCATCTTTCACTGGGGATGAAATATCCCAGAGGAATCCCAGACGGAATGTAGAAGACATGGGGGTGGGCTGGGGTGGGCTCCATCCACACATGAGAACATGTTTGGGGTCCTTTTGGCAGTGTGGGCCAATCCTTGGATAAAACACAGGCTCTGTGTCTGTGTATAAGACAAATGTCTGAAGCAGAAGCCAATGTTTGGCGGTCACAGCTGGGAGGGAGGCTAACACTGGTTGAGCACCTACTGTGTGCCAGCTATCTGTGTCAGGAACTTTTTTTAGTGGTTCTCAGCTGGGGGAGATTCTGTCTCTACATTTGGCACCATCTGGAGACATTTGTGGTTGTCACAACTGGCAGTGGGGGGAGAGTGCTCCTGGCTTCTGGTGGGTACAGTATGCTGCTGAAACGGTCTACAATGCCCAGGTCGGCTCTCCACAATTAACACTTTTCTGGCTCTGCGTGTCCATAGAGCTGAGGTTGAGAAACTCTGCTTTGTGTACATTTTTTTTTTCTCTTACAAAGACTCCCGTTTTATAGACTAGGCAACCGAGGCTCAGAGAGGTTAAGTGTCTTAGCCAAGGTCACCTAGCCAGTTAGGTTTGGAAATGGGGTACGAATGCAAGCCAGTTTCACTGCACAGCCATGATGTGCCCACTGTGCTCTCCCCTTGTGGAAGACAGGACTGATTTAAAGATTAGGCTTCGGAGGCTCCAAGAGGTGCTGTGCCTCGTCTAAGGCCCCATCATAGAGCTACTCAGAGACACCTATGATCTTCTGAGATCCTCAGGAGTCAGCCATTCTGGATGTCATGGACTCTACTACTCGTACCACCGGACTCACCGCCCCCATTGCCCTACCATCCGCCCAGAAGAACTCCACTCACTCAAGGCCCAGATCAAACGCCACCTTGTCCACAATCCCAAAGAAACATCTAGAGGGCAGAAGCCACTCCGCTCTCTCCCTGTGTCTTGAGGAACTTGCAGTATTGAGCCAGGCCATTATGAAAACCGTCTTGGGTGTTTGGGACAGAAGATAAATAAGCAGTCATGTTCTTGCCTAAAGGGTGATTACAGTCTAGAGGGGCCATATTTTATGAATCAGCTTATCCACTGCGGAGACAGTACAGTCCTTGGCGTGTGAATAGGGGAACATTAGGAATTGCGTGGACAGTTTAGAGAATGGGGTCAGGCCAAGAGGGCAGTTTACACATGCAATGATAATAAAGGACAAAAACAGAACTTTCTAGGTACTAGGCACTGTTCCAAGTATGCCCTGTGGATTAACACATAACCCTGTGCAGGACCCTATGAGCTAGGGACCAGTATTATCTCCATTGTATTGACAAGAACACTAAGGCTCCAGAGGCAAGGAAGGAAACCAGCCCAAGGTCACCGGCTAGCAAGCAAGGGAGATGGGATTCGAACCTGAGCAGCTAGGCCCCAGCGCTCGGTCACCTCTCCATACCTTCCTGTGAGGCAGGTGAGGACATTTGTCAAGCGGTTTCGCGGATGATCAAGGTCACGCCGCCCGAGCAGCCTGGACTGGCGGCAGGGTTCCCCCGGGCCTGATCCCTGGTGGTGGGTGGGTGGGTAGGGGGACGAGCGAGCAGCTGCTACTTGATTAAGTAATTCGAGAGCAGATAATAATTTCTTCTGGGAAAGGTGGAAACAGCAGGGTCGTCTCCTGGGGGCGAAGAAGTTCAGGAAAAAAAAAGGGATAAAAACGGAAGGACGGAAAGGGCAAGAGAGGGAGGGACACAGAGAGGCGCGCGTCTTCCTTCCCAAGGTCGCGCGGCAGCGCCCGAGGGCACCCACAGGCCTAAGTGTCCCGGAGGCTGGCCCGGCCCGGCCAGGGGCCGCCCCCTTCCTCGCGGGCCGGCGGGGTCGCCAGGGCCGCCGAGAGCGTCTCCAGCCCGGCGTTCGCTCGGGCCGAGCGGC